>NW_027617752.1:0-99000 GCF_964187855.1 Myxine glutinosa
AATAAAAACAACTCTCACTTGAACTTATTGAAATGTTAACTTACAAAAGTGATGTGCGGGTTCAATGTACTCATTAAACATCCAGATATGCTTTCTGGCCTTTCTTTATGAATCACTACACCAAGGGATGGGGGATGGAAAGGAGAGGAGGAGGGAGGAGGGGAGGAGGGAGGGAGAGGGATCAGACGGCATTATGTTGAGTGGGTGGGGAGGAGGTCAGATGACATGATATTATGAGTAGAGGAAAATGAATGAATGAATGAAATAATGATCGTTTTAAGGCCATTTTCCCCGCCAGAGCGGGGGTTAGCCTTGCGGGCCCCATGACCCGCATGACTATTATGAGTAGAGGAGCCAGACAATATTATGTTGTGAGTGAGGGAGGAGGCGGGGGGCAGCCGAGACTATGTGATGGGGGGACGAGGGGGACAGACGAGACTATGTGATGGGGGGAGGAGGGGGACAGACGAGACTATGTGATGGGGGAGGAGGGGGACAGACGAGACTATGTGATGGGGGAGGAGGGGGACAGACGAGACTATGTGATGGGGGAGGAGGGGGACAGACAAGACTATGTGATGGGGGGAGGAGGGGGACAGACAAGACTATGTGATGGGGGAGGGGAGGAGGGGGACAGACGAGACTATGTGATGGGGGAGGGGAGGAGGGGGACAGACGAGACTATGTGATGGGGGAGGGGAGGAGGGGGACAGACGAGACTATGTGATGGGGGAGGAGGGGGACAGACGAGACTATGTGATGGGGGGAGTAGGGGGACAGACGAGACTATGTGATGGGGGGAGGAGGGGGACAGACGAGACTATGTGATGGGGGAGGAGGGGGACAGACGAGACTATGTGATGGGGGGAGGAGGGGGACAGACGAGACTATGTGATGGGGGGAGGAGGGGGACAGACGAGACTATGTGATGGGGGAGTAGGGGGACAGACGAGACTATGTGATGGGGGAGGAGGGGGACAGACGAGACTATGTGATGGGGGGAGGAGGGGGACAGATGAGACTATGTGATGGGGGAGGAGGGGGACAGACCAGACTATGTGATGGGGGAGGAGGGGGACAGACGAGACTATGTGATGGGGGAGGAGGGGGACAGACGAGACTATGTGATGGGGGAGGAGGGGGACAGACGAGACTATGTGATGGGGGAGGAGGGGGACGGACGAGACTATGTGATGGGGGGAGGAGGGGGACAGACGAGACTATGTGATGGGGGAGGAGGGGGACAGATGAGACTATGTGATGGGGGGAGGAGGGGGACAGACGAGACTATGTGATGGGGGAGGAGGGGGACAGACGAGACTATGTGATGGGGGAGGAGGGGGACAGACGAGACTATGTGATGGGGGAGGAGGGGGACAGACGAGACTATGTGATGGGGGAGGAGGGGGACAGATGAGACTATGTGATGGGGGGAGGAGGGGGACAGACGAGACTATGTGATGGGGGAGGAGGGGGACAGACGAGACTATGTGATGGGGGAGGAGGGGGACAGACGAGACTATGTGATGGGGGAGGAGGGGGACAGACGAGACTATGTGATGGGGGAGGAGGGGGACAGATGAGACTATGTGATGGGGGAGGAGGGGGACGGACGAGACTATGTGATGGGGGGAGGAGGGGGACAGACGAGACTATGTGATGGGGGAGGAGGGGGACAGACGAGACTATGTGATGGGGGAGGAGGGGGACAGACGAGACTATGTGATGGGGGGAGGAGGGGGACAGACGAGACTATGTGATTGGGGGGGGGGGGGGGGGAGGAGGGGGACAGACAACACTATGTGATGGGGGGAGGAGGGGGACAGACGAGACTATGTGATGGGGGGAGGAGGGGGACAGACGAGACTATGTGATTGGGGGGAGGAGGGGGACAGACGAGACTATGTGATGGGGGGAGGAGGGGGACAGACGAGACTATGTGATGGGGGGAGGAGGGGGACAGACGAGACTATGTGATTGGGGGGGGGGGGGAGGAGGGGGACAGACGAGACTATGTGATGGGGGGAGGAGGGGGACAGACGAGACTATGTGATGGGGGGGGGGGGGGAGGAGGGAGACAGAGGAGACTATGTGGTGGGGGGGACAGGCAGATAAGATTATGTGGTAAAAGGGAACAGACGAAATTGTCATCATCATCATCATGTGGTGGGGAGGTGGGGTGTGGGGAGGGGGGGCGGGGTGTGGGGAGGGGGGCGAGGTGGTGGGGGAGGGGGGGCGAGGTGGTGGGGGAGGGGGGCGAGGTGGTGGGGGAGGGGGGGCGAGGTGGTGGGGGAGGGGGGCGAGGTGGTGGGGGAGGTGGTGGGGGCGGTGGTGGGGGAGGGGGGGCGAGGTGGTGGGGGAAAGGGGGCGAGGTGGTGGGGGGAGGGGGGCGAGGTGGTGGGGGAGGGGGGCGAGGTGGTGGGGGAGGGGGGCGAGGTGGTGGGGGAGGGGGCGAGGTGGTGGGGGAGGGGGCGAGGTGGTGGGGGAGGTGGTGGGTAAGAAGATTGTGACTGTGAAGGGAGCAGGCAGACAGGTAGGTGAGATTATGCGGGCGGAGGAGGGCAGTTGGGTGTGAGTCGATCATATTGATGACAAGTTCGTGCAGGGGGTTGGGGTGTGGGTGTACGAATCTATCGTGTTGATAGCAGAGGGAGGGAATTCAATGGAAAAAGCGAAAAAAAAAAACGAAAGGATTTTTTAAAGTGCAGGAAGTCATCGAAGAACATATAAATAAATCAAAATGATCGAAACGAAGTGTCAAATAAAAATTTAAAGACAACGAGGGAAAGAGGAAGTGTAAAGTGAAAGAAAAGAAGAATTACAAGTGGTAGGAAGGACGAAGAGATAGACAACAAAAAAAGAATAAAAATTAAGCTTCAAAGTATGAAGAAAGGACTTTAAAAAAACCCAGCGGTGTACGAGAAAAAGGGGTAAATTGTAAAGTTACCTCAGGTGATCCAAAGCTCGATTAGCACAAAGCGCCAACAACTTGCCAATAGGAAATGTGAATACTCCAACAAACCACCTAAGTTACCATCAGCATCGGCGATTGGTCAAGCGTGCCACGTGCTCTGCTGTTCGCTGATTGGTCCGCGTAGGAGCTGGCGGAAGCACGTATGAAAGTGTTGGGGGAATCGTCACTAAAGCTTTGCGTGCGTTTGCTCTGTACGGACGTAATGACGACACATGTACGTCACGGCGCGTTGAGCGATTCGCTGCGAATAGGAAAGTGTGATATAATAGGAAAGCTGAGGGAGGTTTAGAAAATGAATTTGATGGAAAGAAACATTCATTGATCATTCGATTGCTTGAACAGGTGATGAGTGAGTGCTGCTCGATGGCGATTTTCGTGAATATTTAAAGATTGTTTTAGTTTTTATCCGTGAGGATTAATAAGCCGGTGGCCTTGGGCAAACCGAACGGTTAATGTTATGAAGCATTTTTGTTAAGGGTTTTTTTGCATACAAAGTCGAGGCTCGTGGAAGAGCGAGTACATAGTCTATGTACATAGTCTATATCCACCTCTATGTCATAGAACGGGTCAGGATATAACAGAATAAAAGGAACGGCAGACAGGGGAGGTTTGTGTGTGTGTGTGTGTGTGTGTGTGTGTGTGTGTGTGTGTGTGTGTGTGTGTGTGGGTGGTGTGTGTGGTGTGTGTGGTGTGTGTGTGTGTGTGTGTGGTGTGTGGTGTGTGTGTGTGTGTGTGTGTGTGGCGCCGCGTGTGTGTGTGTGTGTGGCGCCGCGTGTGTGTGTGTGTGTGTGTGTGTGTGTGAGGCGCGTGTGTGTGTGAGGCGCGTGTGTGTGTGAGGCGCGTGTGTGGGTGAGGCGCGTGTGTGGGTGAGGCGCGTGTGTGGGTGAGGCGCGTGTGTGGGTGAGACGCGTGTGTGGTGTGTGAGGCGCGTGTGTGGTGTGTGAGGCGCGTGTGGTGTCTGGTGTGTGAGGCGCGTGTGTGGCGTGTGTGGTGTCTGGTGTGTGTGTGTGTGTGCGCGCGCGCTTGTGGTGTGTGTGCGCACGCTTGTGGTGTGTGTGTGTCTGTCTGTGTGGTGTGTGTGTGTCTGTGTGTGTGTCTGTCTGTGTGTGTGTGTGTGTGTGTGTTATTTATTTATTATATTAACATACATCATGCGTTGCCTAGTAACCGAGGAGCTATTAGCACATTGGCCGAGCAGAATTCGGTTTGGTGATTGATCATATCGGGATGTAGTATAAATAAACAACAATGTAAATGTCCGTTATATCATATTTTATGATCGACAGTGCTAGGTATTGACTACAAACCCCAAAGAGTTTGAACATGAGGCCTAATATATATAGTACCGACTGGTATTTTTCAGCTATTGAAGGAGTACCGACCCACCTAAACTGAATCAAATGTTTTCAGAATCACTCATTTCAGCGCAAGCGGTATTCATAACGTTTCTGAATTGATGTATAAGCACAACATTGGGTGTGGAGAGTCGAGTGCATGGGCATGGGTTATAGCCAAAAATAAAAAAGGGTGAATAAATGGGCTCACAGTAAAAGTGGGATTGTGTGTTTGCCAGTTCGGGAATACGGGCCATGTTTTTTTTAACACGAGACGGGCTATGATGAGGGAAAGGTGAACTGCTTTCACTGAGCTGAGAGCAGGAATGGTGGTTGCTTGACCAGACAGGAACGCTGGGAGCGGAGGACACGGCGAGCAGACCTGGTACTTGCCAGGCAGGAGCACGGGGAGCAGAGCTGACCTGGCACTTTCCAGGCAGAGAGCACAAAGAGAGGACTTGTTACTGCATGAGTAGAGAACATGGGGAGCAATCGTTGCACTGGCCAGGTAGGAGTTCTGCACGCAGAGCTGCAACTGGCTGGGCAGAGAGCACGACGAGCGGGCATTGCACTGGCTGGGCAGAGAGTGCGGGGAGCGGAGCTGGTGCTGGCTGGGCAAAGAGCACGAGGAGCGGAGTTGGCATTGGCTAGGCAGAGAGCACGGCGAGTGGACCTGGCATTAGCAAGGCAGAGAGCATGGGGAGCAGAACTGGCACTGGCCGGGCAGCGATCAATGGGAACGCAGTTGGCAGTGGCTGGGCAGAGAGCATGGGGAGCAGAGTTTGCACTGGCTGGGCATCGAGCATTGGGAGTGGAATTGGCATTGATTGCGCAGAGAGCACGGGTGGCAGAGTTGGCACTATCAGGGCAGAGAGCATGGGGAGAGGACCTGGCACTCTCCAGGCAGAAGGCATGTGAGGCAGAGTTAGCATTGGCTGGGCAAAGAACCTGTGGAGTGGAAGCGGCATTGGCTGGGCAGAGAGCACAGGTTGTGGAGCTGGCATTGACTGGGCAGAGAGCACAGGTAGCGGAGCTAGCATTGGCAGGGCAGAGAGCATGGGGAGCGGAGCTAGCATTGGCAGGGCAGAGAGCATGGGGAGCAGAGCTGGCTCTAGCTGATACAGAACTTGGGGGCAGAGCTGCCACTGATTGGGCAGACAGCACTGGGAGAGGAACTCGCACTGGGAGCATGTGGAACGGAGCTGCCACTGATTGAATGGAGATTACGTTTAATGGAGCTGGCACTGGCCGGGAAGAGAGCCCAGGGAGTGGAGCCGGCACTGGCCTGGAAGAGAGTCCGGGGAACAGAGATGGCACTTCCGGGCAGAGACCACGGAAGGCATGTGGCTGAACATGCAGGGTGAATGGGGAACAACTTAGGTGCAGCCTCAGGAAATAGTGTCTAGGGTGGTGTTTCTTAAACTGGGTGTGGGGCTGCCCCTGAAGGGGAGCACAAGAAGATTTCAGGGGAGGCATGAAGGGGAGTCAGTGGAAAATGCTGACGTGAAGGGCTTACGATGCAATCTGCTTCCCCCATCCAAAGCCTTGATCTTTTCTAGCCCCGTTAAAACACCCCAAATCCGCCTCTTTCAATCCCCAACTTCTTTCCTGAAATTTCTAGTAGTGTTCATTTGCTTTATACCGTGTACCACTCTCTCCTCCCCCAGCCCTCACCCTTCCACAGATCTACCGATGTCCCTGTTCTCTACTGTTGTTGTGCTTTCCTCTCCCTACCCCTCTTGTCTCCCACTCCCTTCCTTGTATGTCTTATGTCTGTGCATGTTTTCATGTTCAAAGTGTTAGGTGTGTGTGTGTGTGTGTGTGTGTGTGTGTGTGTGTGTGTGTGTGTGTGTGTGTGTGTGTGTGTGTGTGTGTGTGTGTGTGTGTGTGTGTGTGTGTGTGTGTGTGTGTGTGTGTGCGCGTATGCGTCGTTGGTTGTTATCTCCATTTGCGGGTTTCAGGAGGTGGAACGGAGTCCTCCCAGGACCCAAAATATCCACCTCCTCTTCTGTAAGGGATCACAGTTCATGGACCAAGCTGTTCAACTTTTTCAGAGTTTTGTTCCACGGGCTCTTTTCAGGATCGTCACTGAACCCCGGATTGTCTCCAGTTGTAGTTCATTTGTGGTAATATTCCCGGGGCTGGTTTTTTAAATCTCAATGAGGTTCTTCTTTATCATTCCTGTTGCTCCAATTACCACTGGTACAATTTCGATGCTCTTCAGCTTCCAAGATCTCTTGACTTCATTTTTGAGGTCCTAGTATTTGGTTATTTTCTTGATTTCTGCATTCTCTAGGCCATAATCGCTGGGTATTGATATCTCAATCATCAATGCTATTGTTTCCTTGTTGTTCCTGAGTACAATGTCCGGACCCAATGCTTTGTTTTCTATGTTCACGCTCGATGGAATCATCAGGTCGTATGTGAGCATGATGTCCTCATTTTCAATTATTGTTCTTGGTTTGTGTTTCTATGTGTTTTCTGGTACTGGAATATTTAGATTTTTACAGATATGCCAATGAATTACTTTACATACTTTGTTGTGCCATTGTGTGTACAGTTGTTCTGATGACTAGTACATTCTGAGAGCAGGTGACTAGTACTTTCTTTCTCTTTCTTTCCTGCAGAATCTACACTTGTCCATCTGGCTCGGTTTCCTACCATCTTTTGAAATCCTTTTTTTTTTTTTTGTATACGATGTTGAGGCTCATGTAAGAGCTAACACATAACACATAAAAGCATAAACATAAACAGGAACACACATGAAAAAAATAATAAATGGAGTGGGAGACAATAGGGGGAGAGAGAGGGAAGCACAATGATAGTGGAGAACAGGGACATCAGGAGATCTGTGGAAGGGAGAGGGCTAGGGCGGGATACACAGGATAAACAAGATGGACACTACTAGGACTTTCAGGGAAGAAAACGTAATTTGAAAAAGGTGGATTTGGGATGTGTTAACGGTGGTAGAAAAGATGAAGGTTTTGGATGGGGGAAGATAAGAGATGGTGGTGAACTGCTGTTTTAAAGACCTGGAGGGAGGAGAGTGATTGAAGAGTGTGAGGGAATTTGTTCCAGAGGCGGGAGAAAAGAGGAATGAGAGAGTGAAGGTGAGCAGAGTCTTGATTTTGGCAGTTTCACCAGAAGAGGGTTGCTGGCAGATATTGTGCGTCCTGCAGGAATATTTGGGAGACAGAGCATCAGGTGCTAGGCCAGAGAGGAGTCAGTAAAATACAGAAAGGCCACCAACCTGCCTGCGGTGAAAGAGTGAGAGGCCCTGAGAATCGGCTTCATTGCGGGAGATTCCAATGATTCTAAAAGCTTTGGTTTCTACAGTGTGAAGCTGAGCTAGGTGTGAGGTAGGAGCACCAGCCCAGGGGAGAGAACAGTACTCCATTGAGCTGCGGATGAAAGTTTTGTATGTGGTGAGAAGCTCAGGTGTGCCAAGACAGGACTTCGCACGACAGTGGATGCCCAGTAGAAGGACAATGGGGGTTCTAGGACATGTAAAATTTAACATTGAAGTCAGTGGGGAAAATTATGGAAAATTATGGAAACTTATTGACTCACACCCCCTCTTTTGAAAAATTACACTCTTTTTCTCTCTCTTTTAACTTATTAACTCTCCCCATTTTTTTATTATACTCGTACAGAGACCCAACGAATATCTGATCATGTTTTATCTCTCTGATAAGATCCATCCTTTTAGCACAGGAATCACCATATAGAATATTGGAAAATATTATATTAGAATTTGACTCTGGATGTCGCTGTTCAGCTAACATCAAATGATAAACCTCTCGTAATGACCTTGTCTGACCCCCTCCTGAGCCACATATCTTTTTTTTTCCTAAGCCCCGTCCAGTATTTTCCTAAGCCCTGCCTACTTTTACTAAGCCCCACCCACTTTATATAAGCGTCACCCACTTTTATAAACCCCTCTCACTCTTACACCATTTTCAGCTAAGCCT
Source organism: Myxine glutinosa (assembly GCF_964187855.1). Classification (NCBI taxonomy): domain Eukaryota; kingdom Metazoa; phylum Chordata; class Myxini; order Myxiniformes; family Myxinidae; genus Myxine; species Myxine glutinosa. Next base: position 8,280 of record NW_027617752.1, read on the forward strand.
TACCCAGGCATGCCCAGACTTGCCTGGAAATTTTCCCAGGGAATTTCCAAAGGAAACCACATCCAACATTCTTATATAAAGGGTTGAAGCACAGGCTAAATTTGAACACCCTCCTGCTTCTCTTGAGAATGGACTACTGTGCAGAACTCGAATGGGACGACTTTGGTCTCCCTTGGGACCCCACCACCTGTGTGGAGCTCAACCTTCAAATTGATGAACTGGATTCAAACCTCTTATCAATCAATGGAGGTAAGAGTGTTTGTTTGTTTGTTGATTTATTTATTGATTTGTTTTATTTATTTTAGTTATTTATTTAGTTATTGAAGGTATTTCCTTTTTTTTCCTTTTTTTTTTCTTTTTTCAAAAAAGTTTGATTTATACATATAATAATTTTGTTTTAAATTAATACATTGTTATTTTCTTTCACAGGAAATTGTATCTGAGATACAAAATGAAAACTGCTTTTACCACAACTTGGGGTGAAATGATTGATTTGTTTGAAGACCTTTTGAGCAACCAAGACTCACAGAATGAGTTCTACCCTGATGACCCAACCAAAGAGTTTTACCTTGGAGGCTCTACCTGTGGGGTCCATCTTGGAGACTCTTTGGATTCTAAAGCAATGAACAATGTTCTTTCTTTCATGGCGCTTAATTTAAGGTAAGTTCAGTTGATTGAAAGTAAATTGAATTATATATATGTTATTTAATTCAATATTAGATAAGTAATATATATATAATATATATATATTTATTTATTATTTTTTTTTACATATATTTCAGCAATATCAAGAAAGTTTGAGGAAGAAAATACTGGAAAATTATTATTCCTCCCCATTTCTACTTCTTCAAACTTGAAAGCCTTGAAAGACAGAATTGAAAGAAGAGGGGGAAAAAATTATTGAAATTACGTATTCAAAAAAAAAAGATTCTGTTGGTTTAGGGTTGGGGTTAGGATTTTGAATGTGAGGGTTGGGGTTGGGTTAGGGTTGGGGTTGGGATTTTGTATGCGAGGGTTAGGGTTGGGTTTGGTTAGGGTTAGGGTTGGGTTAGGGTTGGTATATTATTATTACTCACTCACACACACTAACAAACAAAATTGTGTGCAGAAGTTAAGCAACAACAACAACAACATGCATTTTAAGGCCATGTTCCCTGCTAGAGCGGGGGTTAGCCTTGCGGTCCCCATGACAATCTTCTCCATTTTGCCCTATTTTCTGCATCTCTCCTTGTTAACCCCCTTGCCCGCATTTCTTCTTCCACCATCTTTAGCCAAGTCTTTCTCGGTCTTCCCCGTCCTCTACTTCCTTCTACATTAACTTCCATCACTCTTCTCAACCAGTCACTTTCATCCTTCCTCAATACATGACCAAACCATCTCAACCTGTTCCTCTTCACAGCATCAATCACAGGCAATATTCCCATCATCTTTCGCAATTCATCATTTGTCTTCCTCTCTCTCTCAACGATACTCCGCACATCCATCGAACCATTCGCATTTCCACCCTTTCCAGCCTTCGTTGCTGCTCTACGTTCATTACCCATGTCTCGCTCCCATAAATCATAACACTTCTCACACATACAGCATACACCTTTCCCTTCAGCTTCAGCGACACTCTCCTCCTCATCAGCACGCCACTCAGTTCCCGAAACTTCTTCCATGCACATCTCACTCGAGCAACCGTTGCCGAGTCTGATCCACCTTCTGATCTGTGTGCAGAAGTTAAGCCTTGACTGATTATTCCTTGAGGATTCTGTGTTTGGGGTTCACAGATCTAACATCCCCCATTACATATATTGTTTATTTATTATTTTTAATACCTCAGCAGATGCCCCCTTCTATACACCCCGGACCTGGCCTTCGAGTATCCATAGCGGTGTATAGTAGAGGATTGTGAAGCGCCAACCCATTGCTTTCAAGGGCATTATCTGCTTATTTGTGTCTTTTGTAATTCCTGTGAATAAAATGAACCCAAGATTTCTTCCCCATTCATATCATATAATGTGTAGGTCCAAGGAAATGTATCCATTACATGAACAATTTTAAAAAGTTCATTAATCCATCTCTTTGTATAACCTTTCTCAAAATGGCTTTTCCATCTGTATATTCTTACAATATCACCAACTTTGAATTTGGGTTTTCTCAAATTAATTTCCTTTTCATATTCTAATTTTGTAAATGTTTCTGATAGTTTTGATTTTATTGATGAATGAACTGTATTATTGTCATTATCAACAATATCCTGAATTAAAGATACCCATTTTTGAGAACCGAGTTGTGTGATATTTTTATTTAAATATAAACTCTCTTTCAAAGTACGATAAAAATGCTTAATAACAACTGCCTTTCCTTTATTAAAGGTGCTATATAATGCAATACCATTATCTTTAAGAAATTTTATAAATGTCTTGTCATAGAAATCTGTTCCCTCATCAGTCCATAACTTCTCTGGTTTCCTTTTGCTTTTACTAAATATTCCACTGAAAGCTAACATAAGAGTATTACCCCTTTTGTTTTTTAAAGGAACAACCCATGCAGAACAACCCACTAGTATATCACAGAACAACCCACTCCTCAAATCAATAACGGTTAAAGCATACTTTTTTTTGTATACAGAATCGAGGCTCGTGAAAGAGCTAACATTTATTTCACAAACAAATCAAACAGACAAACAAAATATATAAAAAGAGGGAGCGGTAGACAAGATGGGGAGAGAAGGGGAAGCACAGAAACACAACATTTGAGAGCAGGGACATCGGGAGATGTGTGGGAGGGAGAGGGCTTGGGGGGAGGAGGCGTGGGAATGGGGGGGGGGGGGGAGGGGGAAGTATAAAACACAAGGACACTAAGGACTTCCAGGACAGAAGTTGGTATTTCAAAAATGTGGATTTGGGGTAAAATTAGCGGGGGCAGAAAAGATCAAGGTTTTGGATGGGGGAAGATAAGAGATGGTGGTGAACAGCTGTTTTAAAGACCTGGAGGGAGGAGTGGGCTTGAACAGAGTGAGGGAGTTTGTTCCAGAGGTGGGAGAAAAGAGGAATGAAGGAGTGAAAGTGAGCAGAGAGTCTTGATTTTGGCAGTTTAACCATAAGAGGGTTGCAGGCAGATCTTGTGCGACCTGTAGGAATATTTGGGGGACAGAGCCCAGAGAGAGCTGGGGGGGCAAGGCCAGAGAGGAGTCGGTAGAAGACGGAAAGACCACCAACCTGCCTGCGGTGAGTGAGTGAGAGGCCCTTGGAGTTAGCTTCATCGCGTGAGAGTCCAATGATTCTGAATGCTTTGGTTTCAACAGCGTGAAGACGAGTATACTTGTATCCCTTATCACTTGTATCACTTATCACTAGTATACTTGTATCACTAGTATATCACTTATCACTAGTATATCACTTATCACTAGTATATCACATCACTAGTATACTTGTATCCCTTGTATCCATTATCACTTGTATCCCTTAAGACGAATATACTTGTATCCCTTAATATACTTGTATCCCTTATCATTATTTAGTTCAATTTAATCGGCAGACCAGATGTGATCAACCCCTTTAGAATAAACCTTCCTTCTTTTAAACTTTGTGATTACTGGTCTATGTAATTAATTAGCCAAAAGCTCCTCAGTCTTGATGACATCTTTAGTGCTTTATAGTTTTTTTGATAACCAAGCCCGTCTCAATTTAGCACTTATCAATTTTTTCACAATAAACCTATCAACTTTCTCTCTCAACATTGGATTTCATATCAGACAAATTATACAACATTTCTCTGTCGGCTCTATGTTTTTCAGTCAACGTAGTGCTATTACCATAAGCAATATCATGTTTCATACACACTTCGTCAACCCTATTTAGAGGTTTAGACCAAGGTTTAGGATTGTCAGCCTCATCTAATCTTTTATCCAAGTTTGTTTCTGGACCACAGAAAGAGGTGTAATTCCCCTGTAATTCCAGTTGTTGTAAATTTACTCCCTGACAAAAACTTTTGTATATCTCCCCCACTTTTATGCTTGGAAATGAATTGACACTTTTTAGAGCCACACCCTATACATGTCCCCGTTTGATAAACTCTATTATTTTTACTTTTAACATACGATATATTTTTAGTATTAGTTTTCTTTTTACACTTAACACAATAACTAATTTATTTATGAGAAAAATTCATACAGAGTGCGAAAACCTTTTTGGTTTCCAACATACACATTTCTATCTTGATTTTTAAAACATAAAGAATCCTTAGGAAAGCCTTCACTATCTCCTCCATTTGTTTAGGAAAAAAAAATATATGTTAAACTTTAACGAAAGTCAATAACACCAACATCAGCAACTACATAATCTTTTCCTTCTTCTTCTTTATCCCCACTTTTTCGTGTAAATCTTCTCCCTGAAATTGATGAAATAGTTAATCTTGAAAATAATATTTCCATTCGACTTTTAATTTCATTATTTTCCTCCTCAGTGCGTTGAGTTTGATTTATTTTCTGTAATACCGTCAATCTTTTATAAATCTCACTGGTTTCCATATTTTTCCTCCCTCTCTCTTTTCTCCCTCTCCTCCCTCTCTCTTTCTCCCTCTCCTCCTCTCTTTTCTCCCTTGCCTCCTTCTCCTTTTTCTCTCTCTCTCTCCTTTTTCTCTCTCTCTCTCCTCTTTCTCTCTTTTCTCCCTTTCCTCCTCCTTTTTTTCTCCCTTTCCTCCTCCTTTTTTTCTCCCTTTCCTCCTTCTCTCTTTTCTCCCTTTCCTCCCTCTCTTCTTCAACTCCTTCCTCATCCCATACTATCTGTGAACCTTCTCCCCATAGAATATCAAACATATATTCATCTGGATTTCTTGATATTCCTGTATCCAAAATAATTTTTTTTTACAACAGGAAACCAATAAAATTTCTTCTGAATTTCTAAAAGAGCTTTATATTTTATAAACTTTAAAACCTTTTCATTATTTAACATTTTAATTAAATCTACATTTGTAGGTTTATTAACATTAGTATAAAGCCAATCTTTTATTGAAAAACTCCCATTCTTATGTTGTATAACATATTTATTAAACTACTGAATACCCTTTTCTTGTAGGTATGCTTGGATATAGAAATGATAATATTCTTGAAGTCTTCTTGTTGTCATTTATGTATCAGAAATATATGAGAGATTAATATGATGACAGGTAATACCTCCCCATCATCCTGTTGTTAAATCAATTTGTATTCCCTGGCTTACTATAAAAAATCCTGTTCTTTGTGTTTTCATTAAATAAACTAGGGCAAAACTGTTGTTGATTTTAGCTTTATTAAATTCCTTTATTTGTTGATAACTAACAGTGGTTCCACATATCATTATCCTCACCAAGTAGATAATATTCTTCTTTACGTGATTGATTTAATTATTGTATGTCTTGTAGGGTTATTGAAAAAGACCAGTTGTACCCTAAGTCAGACATATCATACCCCCAATGTTCTATTCTCATAAAAACTATAAGTCCTTCTTTATAAAAGTTAATTTTAATTGGAACTGTGAATTGTGTATGACCTGGGGATGTATTAAACTTTTTTTTTTTTTTTTTTTTTTTTTTTTTTTTGTATACAATATCGAGGCTCGTGAAAGAGCGAACATTAATCACACAGAAAGACAAACCGACACATAAAACATATAACATAGGGAGCGGTAGACAAGATGGGGAGAGAGGGGGAAGGACACAAACACAACATTTGAGAGCAGGGACCGAGAGACATGGAGACATCGAGAGATCTGAGAGAGGGCGAGGGCTTTGGGGGGGGGGGGCGTGGGAAGGGGACAGTGGGAGAGGTATAAAACATATGGACACTGCCAGGACTTCCAGGAAAGAAGTTGGAATTTCAAACAAGGTGGATCTGGGGTGAATTAGCGGGGGTAGAAAAGATCAAGGTTTTGGATGGGGGAAGATAAGAGATGGTGGTGAACAGCTGTTTTAAAGACCTGGAGGGAGGAGTGGGATTGAAGGGAGTGAGGGAGTTTGTTCCAGAGGCGGGAGAAAAGAGGAATGAAAGAGTGAAGGTGAGCGGAGAGCCGAGATTTCGGCAGTTTAACCATCAGAGGGTTGCTGGCAGATCTTGTGCGACCTGTAGGAATATTTGGGGGACAGAGCACAGAGAGAGCTGGGGGTGCAAGGCCGGAGAGGAGTCGGTAGAAGACAGAAAGACCACCTACCTGCCTGCGGTGAGTGAGTGAAAGGCCCTCAGAGATAGCTTCATCGCGGGAGATTCCAATAATTCTGAAAGCTTTGGTTTCAACAGCGTGAAGCCGAGCTAGGTGTGAGGCAGGAGCACCGGCCCATAGGGGAGAACAGTATTCAATTGAGCTGCGGATGAAAGCCTTGTATGTGGTGAGGAGCTCAGGTGTGCCGAGGAAGGACTTCGCACGACGGAGGATGCCCAGTCGGCGACTGGCTTTGGAGGCCAGCTTGGAAATGTGGTTTTCCCAAGAAAGATCATGGCAGATAGTGAGACCCAAAATCTTGAGCGACAGAACTTCTTGGAGAGGATTGTTGAGAAAGTAGATGGGAGGGTTGTCCAGTCGATCTTTTCGGAGAGACATAGTAAGAGTGTGAGATTTGTCAGGATTGAAAGACATGTTCCACTTGTTTGACCAGTCTGTGATTTTGTCCAGGTCTTCAGAGTGAGGAGGCAGCAGACTGCCGATCTGAGGGAAGAGGAATGGAGCGGCAGAGAGTGGAGTCATCAGCAAAGAGATAGAGAGGATTTTCGAGAGAGTCAGAGAGATCATTGATGAAGACCAGAAAAAGCACGGGGCCCAGAACACTGCCTTGGGGAACTCCAGCCTGAACAGGAAGAGGAGATGAGAGAAACCCATTCAGGGCCACACGTTGACGACGACTAGAGAGGAAGTCCGCCAGCCATGCGTGGAGATTTCCATGGATACCAAAGGAGGAGAGTTTGGTGAGCAGAGCGGGGTGCCAGACCGTGTCGAAGGCACGTGATATGTCGAGGGAGACAGCTCTAATTTCCTGTTTGGCATTGAGGACCTCCATCCATTGTTGAGACAGCAGAAGCAGCATGTCCAGAGTAGAGTGACCTGGTCTGAAACCAAATTGATGATCAGAGATCAAGCCATTGGAGAAGAGGAAAGATTTCATATCAGAAGCAATGATGGATTCCATGACTTTGCTGATAATTGGGAGAAGGCTGATTGGTCTGTAGTTGCTAGGATCTGTTTTTGCACCTTTTTTGTGCAAAGCGGTGATGTTGGCTGATTTCCAAGCAGATGGCAGTTGACCTTGAGCAAAAGAGAGGGTGAAGAGAACAGAGAGAGGGTGAGATAGAGCAGCAGAGCAGGATTTTAGGACCCGTGGGCTGATGCCGTCGGGTCCAGTTGCAGAATCAGAGTCGAGGGTTGACAGAAACTTTTCCACCTTGTCAGGAGGAAAGTACACGGAGTCCAGGAGCAGCAGGGTACGACTGGGTATGGTGGGTACAGAGAGGGATGGGTTTGGGACACAAGATTTAGAGGCAAACACAGAGTTGAGGCATTCAGCTTTTTCACGTGCGGAGTCAGCTGTGTAGCCGTTTGAGGTAAGGGAGGGGATGGAGGGGGAACAAACACCAGAAACGGATTTGACCAGACGCCACCAGGATTTGGAAGAGGGAGACAGATAAGAGAGTTCGGTCTTGAGAACGGAGAGATATTGTTTCCTGGCTCTCCTGAGGGTGGACACACACTTGTTTCGGGTTTTGTGAAAGGAAATGAGATTTCCTTCCGTTGGATTTGCTTTCCAGGAGACGAAGGCAAGTTGTTTCTGGGCAACAGCCTCACCACAAGATTCCGTGTACCATGGACGGGAGGAAGGGTATGACAACTGAAGACGAGATGGGATAAATCTGTGCATGAGAGAGAGCAATTTACTTTGGAAGAATTCCCAGGATGAGTTGATGTCAGAGGTGGTAGAGATGGGAGACCAGTCCAGATGATTGATGGCTGCTTGAAGACCGTGCCAGTTGGCCTGAGTGAAATGCCAGACTCGTCGACGCTGAGCAGGCTCCCTGAGGATGGTCAGAGAGATGTCCACTTTAACAAGGACATGATCAGATGATCCGATCGGAGCAGAAGAAGAGCAGCAGACATTTTCAGGGAAGTTAGTCATAACCAAGTCCAGAAGAGAAGATGTTCCGTTGACTGAGATCCGGGTCGGGAAATTGACAGATTGTGTCAGTCCCAGTGAGTCGCAGAAGTCCTTTGCTGAGGAGCCATGGCTGGTGAGAGAGGTACCCACACCCAGCCAACTGGCATGATGACAGTTGAAATCACCACATATGAGGAAGAGAGAGTTGGGATGAGTAGATAGAAGTTGGTCCATATCATCAGACAGCGAGATGTAGATGGAGTCATCACTGTTTGGTGGACGGTACAACACACATATGAACAAGAGGTGGGAGCGAAGGGGAAGCCGTAGCCAGAGGTATTCCTGGGGGTGAGGTGGAGAGAGTGCAGTGCAGGGCGAGTGAGGAAGAGAGTTTTTGATAAAGATAGCAACCCCGCCTCCAGGACGAGGCTCAGGTCTATCATACCGGAGGAGGGAGTAGCCCGGGAGAGATACTATGGAATCAGAGACATCATAAAGGAGGAAAGTTTCTGTTAAGCAGATCACGTCTGGTTTGACAGAAGCAACCTGTATGGAGAGATCAGTTAAGTTTGAACGAAGGCCCCGGATGTTTGAGGTCCATACCGTTAATGAAGAGGAAGGGGGAGCATCAGATACAGAACAGGGGGGAGGAGGGGTAGGGTAAGATGTGGAAGAGGTGGAAGAGGTAGGGAGAGCTGTTGAAGGTGTGTCAGAGATTTCAGAATAGCTCGGAGAAAGGGAAGGATGGGGCGGACAAAAGGTTTGATGGTGATTGGGTGAGCCACAATGAGGTGTTATTTGAGGAGGGGGAAGAGCGAGGCAGAAGGTTGGGGGAGATGGAGGTGAGAGTTTGAAGGGGGAAGAAGCGGGGAGGACGCTTTGAGGAGGGGGAGTGAGCGGGGGTAAATTGAGAAGCAATGAGGGTGGGGAGATTTGAAGGGGAGGGGTGAGGGGGGAGTTTGGGAGGGAAGGGACAAGGGGAGGGATTTGAAAGGGATGGGATATGGGGGAGATTTGGAGGGGAGGGGTGAGGCAGGAGTCTAGGAGGGGAGGGGCGAGGGGGCGTCTTGGCGGGGAGGGGTGAGGGAGTCGTTTAGGAGGGAGGGGGCAAGGGGGGAGATTTGAAAGGGATGGGTGATGGGGAAGATTTGGAGGGGAGGGGTGATGGGGAAGATTTGGAGGGGAGGGGTTATGGGGAAGATTTGGAGGGGAGGGGTGAGATTGGATTTTTGAAAGTGTACGATTTATGGGAAACGAACATTTATTGCAAAATGAGTTTCTTGTGACCTTCGAGTTAAAAATACGTTTAAGGACGCTGGATGGAGGATGGAGTGCAGGAGAGTTTAGGGAATGTAGAACAAAGGCACTATAGGAGATGGATATTTTTTTTGGGATGAATTGATTTGGTGAGCAAGTCGAAAGCAGCCTTTTAAAGAAGAAGAAGAAAAAGGTGTTATAAAATATGACGGAATACATAACTTGAGGGGAAAGTGTAAACATTGAAGGTTAATGAGTGAAAACTATCTGGGGAAATGGGGGAGAAACACGTGGTCGAAGAACGAACGAACGAATAAGAATGAATAAACGAATGAGAACAGAGAAGGAAATGTTTTTTTTTTTTTTTTTTTTTTTTGAGTTGAGATTTACACAAGGAAGTAGGCAATGGGTGAAAAGACTGGGAATACAGAGAACGAAAGTTATTGGATCACAAACGACGGACCACTGAGAGAAAAACAAAGCCTCAAGGTTGTACAGTGCACACTGTACAAGGCCTTGCTCGCGACACGGCAAACAGACGATCAATTTATGAAAGATAAACACCGAGAAACAACCAAAGTTGCACACAATAACTTCACACACCGAAAGATAAATACAGTTTCGACAAAATACAATTGTGAACAGACTTAACTTCGAAAAACGTGGAGACCGTGTGGAGCTTCGAAAATCCCTGCCGCCGTCTCCAAGATCTCGCGAGATCTTCCGAGATCTTCTCCAAGATCTCGCGAGATCTTTCTACATCTTTTGAATATATAGACATTTTATTTAAAGATATATATATTGTGATAAATCATTTAATCTAACTAAGTCATTGGCATCTGTGGGGCTTTGATAATAATTGATTAATTTATAAGTATTCTTCATATTAATGTTTTTTTGTTAAATTATATTTTTGTCGTTCAGCCTGTGCCTTTGTATAATAATGTCGTGTGGCCGCCTTTGATTAAAATCAGACGGTCACGGAAGCCGATTGCGAAGGCCTTAGCTCTTGAGGCGAAAACTCAATGGCGGAAAGATACACAAAATTGCGCGGGATGGAGGGGCGGCGCAAGATCCCTGCAGTCTTACCTGTTAAATAAACCACACGGAAACTGCGTTCAGATATATACAGAAAAATAATACTAGGGTTTATTCACAAGGATAGCGGGACAGGAAAAGCACACGCCAGTAATAAATGTCCTAATCGGGACGTCCCCACACACAGATTTCAGATAGACGAGGGAAAATGAATTTAGGAAAATAAAACGTTCATTATGTTCAGGGAATGTGGGGTACGGCCTTATCTGTTCGTCGTCTTGCCCACACGCGGCTCCAAGCTCCGGCGCGAGGAAACCCTTCGTCCGCTAGTACGCTTCACCAGGCCCCGATGCGACTCGCTCCGCTGCACACCACAAGGTCCTGCCCGCTCAGCACCAACACTCGCTCCCTGCACCAACAGCACCGCGAAGGGCCGAGCACCGCTCCAACCACCACTCCACACCAAGAGCGAACCGTCACCACAAAGAAGAGAAGCGCAGAGACCAAAAGATGTCGTGCAGCGTCAAGAGACCAGCAAAGGAGAACGGGCCAAAAGAGACAGAGGGCCAAAGGAGAGCAAATGCGACTGCATGCTATGAAAACCCAGAGCCAAGAGCAAAAGTGTCGTGCAGCGCGCCCTTTTATCACCTTCGTCCACCTTCTCCAATCTTCTCTTTAGCTGGTGCCCTCTCATTGGCCGAGTGCCTCCCGCCCTGGTGTTGCTCGCCCCTCCCCTGCCCAATTAACAGTCCTGGGCGTGGCTCCCAGCCTTGCCACGAAGCTGGTTGCTAGGCCAGCTGGTGGTGTGGCTGGCTGCGGCCCCATCGGCGGCGCCCCGTCCTGGCTTTCTGCCTGTTTGTCTTCCACAGTCTTTGTAAGGGAAGGGAATTAATTAATGTGTGCACTAAAGGGCCTATCTAAGTGTTTATAGGAGTGCGTTGCCATAAGGGACAAAGGAATGATTTCCAGGTCTGACACACAGGGGTTTATCTTAGTCCCTACACTATTTATCACCCGAACATCCTTGTATGTTCACAGGTATACTCTTATCCCGACAAACCACCTAAAACACAGAACTTATTACAGGGTTGATTCCCTATCGCGACAGTCGAATACCTACCTATACAGATCTACCTGGCTCTAGATATTCCTTTACCCCCCGACATAACAATAATTTGATAAATCAATATCCAACTCTCCAGGATACTCTAGAGTTAGAACCATCTTTTCTAACATAAGTCATTTATATTAGATTTAAAATGACATCATAAAAATTTTCATTATTGTTGAGTTGAAATAATACATATAAATATAATTGACCACAACATTTAGAATTAATGTCTTGGACTTGAAATCTTTGATAAACACCATTCTGTAATAATTTTATTACTTCAAGGGGTGGTGGAAGACCATAACTATCAAAATGATTTTTTTCCTGGCTATTATAAATACAAACCCAATGAGAACCATTACCCATTATTATCTTCTAAATTCATAATAATATTCTTTGTATTTTTAGACAACTTTGTTAATTCATCTCTCATACAAATAACCACATTATCAATTTTTAGTTTTTTACAATATTTAGCAAGTTCTATATTTGATGTTGTATTCTTTCCAAGTTGTTTAAACCATTTATCCATTTATTTATGAGAAAGATATAACCCATTACCCCTTTTAGTTAGTTTTACACCTGCCTGTGTGATAGAAGAAAGCATATCTCCAACTAACAATCTCGCTTTATCAGGTAGGCTTTCAAGCTTTTCAGCAAAATCTACAATTACACCACTTCCACGAATTTGTTTTTCCAACTCCTTGTTATGTATTTCCAATTATTTTTGAGCTTTTAGTTGTGCCTTCCTTTCGTTAGCAGTTTTTACCGCTGCTGAAATACCACCCGTCAATGCTCCCGCCGCACTTAAACCAGCAAATAAAGGAATTAGAAATGGGAGAAATCCTTCTCTCATTTCAATTATTGAATATTTCTTTAACATAGGTTTTGGTTTTTAAAATTTAAGTGAGCCAGTATAATTTAGTGTTTTCACCTGCTCTCTTGTGAGCAAAACATCAATTCTTACTGCTCCTTTTCTTTGAATTGCATGAACGCTAATCGTACAAGGCTTTTGATTTTGAATACAAGACAATAGTTTATCAAGATTGATTTTAATTTTATTAACATATACATCAGTTGATACTTTACTACTCATTTATTTATTAGAAAAATCTATGTGATATTAATCATACCACCATTATCTGTATCAATCTGCAATTCTGTTTCTTACAAAAGCAAACAATATGTATTAAATTCTTCACTCTCCCCTCTTTCAATGCATAGGGAAGTATGCACTCTATTAGACTTTATAGTTTTTTTTGAGAACTCAGGTCAATTGCGTAGATTGTTTAAAGTTTTTGAAACGCAACCATATCCAAAATGAGATCTTTATTACCGTTGCTTTCACACACTTTTTGGTAAGACTTGTAGGCCTCCGTATAATCATTTTCCCCCCAATCAATTTCCAATCTATCTCGTGGGTAAAATGTTCCATCTAGAGAAACCCGAAGTTGTTTCACCTTAGCATTATCACTCAGCGCACTATTATTATCAGTACCTTCATCTCCATCGTGTTTCTTAAAAATGAGCCATAGGTATCGTGGCTTTCCTTCCAGAACACCCAAATTCCAAGTGAAAGTTGTTTGATTCAGTTTAACTTGTTGGCATCTTCTTTTAAGGTATGATACATTTAGTGGTTTCTTTGAGTTAAGTCTTTTATTCAACATCTCTTCTGTTTTAAGATTAGGAGTATATTTGCTAATATACCAACACATCTCATTAATAACAAATTTATTCTGAGCCGCGAAAGCATTTTCAGCCCCAAAAAGCAATCTATTTGCATTATCATTCCTTTTTAGTTAAAATCTAATTTTAAGTCCATATAAAACTTTATCATAATCACAAAATCCAAATATACCCTTAAGGGGAACTGCTACAGTAAAAATATTGTCTGCTTTTGTATCATCGTTATACATTGACTTTCTTTCATTATAACCAGGGTCTGTGTTTGTTCCCGTTGACATATCAGGAATAAAACCTTCAACAGCTCCCTTACCCATTCTATCACGAAATGAATATATTGTAAATTTCATCATTTCAGATGTAGCAGAGACATAATCAACCACTTCAACCTCTTGTGTTCCAATATACAAATGGACACTATCAAACATTTTCCAGAAGAAATCATTTACGAGTGTAGCATTAGTGTTATTCGCAGTCATAGTGAATTTAAATTTACACAACAAGAAACTATCAGCTAGATTCAAGGAAGTTTGTTGATTATTTATTTCAAAACTTTTTGTTCCATTTGTATTCCAGTCTGTTCCCGTAATAGCATTTACCATAAAATAGTCTTACTTTTTAGTAGAGTTTGAAATAATCGTATCATCCAAATCATAGATACTATCAATTGCTTCCATACTTGTATTTATTTAGTAAAAAAGTTGTTCAAACTTTTGAAACCCTGACCCAAGTATTTGAATGATTTTTTGTCGTTCTTGTCAAGATAGTTGAGTTTTGCCTTGCTTAATAATTTCTTTGATTGCTTGTAATTTATGAGACTCCTTATGAGCGTCTTTTGTACTCTTTATAGCACCCGCTACATTTCCCATGGCAGAAGTGGTTGAACCAATTAGGTCTTTCTGCTTAAGAATGGTTGAGCCAATACCCATTAGATTAGAGTATCAATTATCCCATCTCCTTTATTTCTAAATTGATGTCCTACACCCTGTTGTCTCTGAGGTTTATAGTATCCTCTACCAAGAAACATACCTTCACCCTTATAGTATGGTGAAAGGAACATCCCATCCCCTGTAATTATTTTATATTTTACCAACTCGTGTTTCCTCACAATAACCATTATTTATTTATTGGAAAACTTCACGTAGGTGAATTCTGATGGATACAATTTCTTCATAAGGGGAATCATATGATTCTCTTGATCGGTTATCCTAAAATTTACTCTGTATATGGTTTTTCCTGGCACAGGTAAATAGACAGGATTTTTCGGTTTCATATTGAATTTATAACCCATCGGGGTTGAGTATACGCTGAATGAAAATATTGTATTTGTTCTTATTCCATCGTTATAAGCACCATCAATCAAATCACAACGAATTAATACCGATGTTATACCGGAGGATATTTGAATGACATTATCACTGTAAAACATCCCGTTATTTCAATCTTTTTTGAAGAGAAACCCAAATAGCTCTCTGAATGAATTATCAATCGTGAAATCAACTTTGTAATTATTTTTAAGTTTGATAGTTAATTTTGAAGTATGTTTTTGAATATCTATTACAATATTTTTCGGTTCATCACCTTTGTCTTTCATAAGACGGGCAATTTCAGAAGATATTTGGGAAATATTGTAAGCTCCGGGTGAAACTGTTATAGTTTTATATCCACTTCCCGAATCATAACTAAACTTGTTGTTTTTCTCTGTGATATAAACATGGTATTATAAGTTTCCATGTTTTTTTTTTTGTTTTTTTTTTGTTAATACAAGATCGAGGCTCATGCAAGAGCTAACATCAATGACAAAAAAACAACAAAAACAATCAGACAAACAAAACATACAATAAAGGGTTTCTTCCTGGTTACTCCCTCCTCCGGTATGATAGACCTGAGCCCCGTCCTGGTGGTGGGGTGGCTATCTTTATCAAAAACTCTCTTCCTCATTCTCCTTGCACTGCCCTCTCTCCACCCCACCCCCAGGAGTAACTCTGGCTACGGCTTCCTCTCCGCTCCCACCTTTTGTTCATATGTGTTCTGTACCGTCCTCCAAACAGTGATGACTCCATTTACATTTCGCTGTCGGATAACATGGACCAACTTCTATCAACTCATCCAAACTCTCTGTTCCTCATATGTGGCGACTTCAACTGTCATCATGCCAGCTGGCTGGGTGTCGGTTCATCTCTCACCAGCCATGGCACCTCAGCAAAGGACTTCTGTGACTCACTGGGACTGACACAATCTGTCAAATTTCCCAACCCGGATCTCAGTCAATGGAGTATCTTCTCTTCTGGACTTGGTTATGACTAACTTCCCTGCAAATGTCTGCTGCTCTTCTTCTGCTCCAATTGGTTCTTCTGATCATGTGCTTGTTAAAGTGGACATCTCTTTGGCCATTCTCAGAGAGCCTCCTCAGCGCCGACGAGTCTGGCATTTCACTCAGGCCGACTGGCACGGTCTTCAAGCAGCCATCAATCATCTGGACTGGTCTCCCATCTCCACTGCCTCTGACATAAACTGATCCTGGGAATTCTTCCAAATCAAACTGCTCTCTCTCATGCACAGATTTATCCCATCTCGTCTTCAGTTGTCTTACCCTCCCTCCCGTCCATAGTACACTGAATCTTGTGGTGAGGCAGTTGCCCTGAAACAACTTGCCTTTGCCTCTTGGAAGGGAAATCCAACTGAAGGCAATCTCAGTTCCTTCCACCAAGCTCGGAACAAGTGTGTGTCTACCCTCAGGAGTGCCAGGAAGCACTATCTCTCCACACTCAAGAATGAACTCTCAAACCTGTCTCCTTCCTCCAAATCCTGGTGGTGTCTGGTCAAATCCATTTCTGGTGTTTGTTCCCCTCCATCCCCTCCCTTACCTCAAATGGCTACACAGTTGACACCGCACGTGACAAAGCCGAATGCCTCAACTTTGTGTTTGCCTCAAAGTCTTGTGTCCCAAACCTATCTCTCACTGTTCCCACCTTTCCCAGTTGAACTCAACTGCTACTGGACTCTGTGTCCTTCTCTCCTGACAAGGTGGAGAAGTTTTTGTCAAACCTCGACTTTGATTCTGCAACTGGACCAGACGGTATAAGCCCACAGGTCCTAAAATCCTGCTCTGCCGCTCTATCTCACCCTCTCTCTGTTCTTTTCACCCTCTCTTTTGCTCAAGGACATCTGCTAGCATCTTGGAAATCGGCAAACATTACCGCTTTACACACAAAATTGGCAAAAACAGATCCTTGCAACGACAGACCAATCAGCCTGCTTCCAATTATCATCAAAGTCATGGAATCCATCATTGCTTCGGATATCAAATCCTTCCTCTTCTCCAATGGCTTGATCTCTGATCATCAATTTGGATTCAGTCCAGGTCATTCTATGCTGGACATGCTGCTTCTGCTGTCTCAACAATGGATGGAGGTCCTCAATGCCAAACAGGAAATCAGAGCTGTCTCACTTGACATATCACGTGCCTTCGATACGGTCTGGCACTCAGCTCTGCTCACCAAACTCTCCTCCTATGGTATCCATGGAAATCTCCACTCATGGCTTGCGGACTTCCTCTCTGGTCGCCGGCAACGTGTGGCCCTGAATGGGTTTCTCTCATCTCCCCTTCCTGTTCTGGCTGGAGTTCCCCAAGGTAGTGTTCTGGGCCCTATGCTATTTCTGGTCTTCATCAATGATCTCTCCGACTCTGGAAGATCCTCTCTATCTCTTTGCTGATGACTCCACTATCTGCCGCTCCATTCCTCATGCCTCAAATCGGCAGTCTGCAGCCTCCTCACTCTCTGCTGACCTGGACAAAATCACAGACTGGTCAAACAAGTGGAACATGTCTTTCAATCCTGACAAATCTCACACTCTTACAATATCTCTCCGAAAGGACCGACTGGAAAACCCTCCCATCTACTTTCTCAACAATCCTCTCCAAGAAGTTCTGTCGCTCAAGCTTTTGGGTCTCACTATCTGCCATGATCTTTCTTGGGAAAACCACATTTCCAAGCTGGCCTCCAAAGCCAGTCGCCGACTGGGCATCCTCCGTCGTGTGAGGTCCTTCCTTGGCACACCTGAGCTCCTCACCACATACAAGGCTTTCATCCGCAGCTCAATGGAATACTGTTCCCCCCCCTCTGGGCTGGTGCTCCTGCCTCACACCTAGCTCGGCTTCACGCTGTTGAAACCAAAGCTTTCAGAATCATTGGAACCTCCTGCGATGAAGTTAACTCCGAGGGCCTTTCACTCACTCACCACAGGCAGGTTGGTGGTCTTTCTGTCTTCTACCGACTCCTCTCCGTCCTTGCTCCCCCAGCTCTCTCTGTGCTCTGTCCCCCCAATATTCCTTCAGGTCACACAAGATCTGCCTGCAACCCTCTTATGGTTAAACTGCCAAAATCAAGACTCTCTGCTGACCTTCACTCCTTCATTCCTCTTTACTCCCACCTCTGGAACAAACTCCCCCACTCCCTTCAATCCCAATCCTCCCTCCAGGTCTTTAAAACAGCTGTTCACCACCATCTCTTATCTTCCCCCATCCAAAACCTTGATCTTTTCTACCCCTGCTAATTCACCCCAGATACACTTTATTTTTTTTGGAAATTCCAACTTCTTTCCTGGAAGTCCTTACAATGTTCATATGTTTTATACCTCTCCCACCTCTCCCCAAGCCCTCCCCCTCCCACATTTCTCCAGATGTCCCTGCTTTCAAATGTTGTGTTTGTGTCCTTCGCCCTCTCTCCCCATCTTGTCTACCGCTCCCCTTGTTTTTTATGTTTTATGTGTCGGTTTCACTTTTTGTGTGATTAATGTTCGCACTTTCACGAGCCTCGATCTTGTATTAAAAAAAAAAAAAAAAAGGGAGCGGGAGACAAGATGGGGAGAGAGAGAGGGAAGCACACAAGTACAACAGCAGAGAACAGGGACATCGGAAGATCTGTGGGAAGGAGAGGGCTTGGGGGGAGGAAGCATGGGAAGGCGGGGTGGGACGGGGAGGGTGGGAGAGGTATAAAACACATGGACACTGCTAGAACTTCCAGGAAAGAAGTCAGTATTTCCAAAAAAAAAAGTGGATCTGGGGTGAATTAATGGGGGTAGAAGAGATCAAGGTTTTGGATGGGGCAAGATAAGAGATGGTGGTGAACAGCTGTTTTAGAGACCTGGAAGGAGGAGTGGGATTGAAGAAAGTGGTTGGGTTTGTTCCAGAGGCGGGAGTAAAGAGGAATGAAGGAGTGAAGGTGAGCAGAGAGTCTTGATTTTGGCACTTTCACCAGAAGAGGGTTGCTGACAGATCTTGTGTGACCTGTAGGAATATTTTGGGGACAGAGCACACACAGCATTGACAACAAAGAAGCCTCATATTTTTTTGCGGGGTCAAGTTGTAGTGGGTAAGGGAATGAAGCTGTGTAATCACTTGTCGTGAAATTAAAACTAAGAATTGTGCTTCTCATTTTATTTAATATGTAATAAAATATCTTTGTATTGACATTTATTAATTGTTTTCATATTCATCAACTGGTCTAAAATGGCTGAGGCTTCATTAAAACAATTGTTGTTTCCAGCATTCTTACTACTGTCGAAGTGAAATTACTTATTTGCATACTTAATTTGTGAACCGAGTGACTTTCTTGAGCCTCAACCGCTTGCTGCAAACACTTGAGTTTTAACTGCTTGATTCAAGCTTCATTAATATATATATATTAATCAGTTTTAAGTGTGTTTTAAAAATCTACAAACTATATGCAGTTTTCTTTTAACCTAAGTGTGAGATCGTAAATCAGGCTGCGCCTGCAGGCAGGGCTCCTGTGCAAATGGTTGACGTGGCAACCCCATGGCACGACTTAGCTCTTTCTCTGTTTTGCGATTGGAATGAAATACCAGCGAATAGTTTCTTCCAATCAATATCTGCATAACAAATAAATGTACTCTTTATATGACATATACAATCATTATATTGTCGCGCGGACCCCTCCGGTTAACACCAGGGACCGCGGATGGACCAAACGGATTTACTTGAGGCGACGACCAAACACGGATTCGGCTATAAAACGTGGGAAGAAGAAGAAGAGAAGAGGAAGAAGCAGGAGCACGTAACTGTGGAAGGGGAGCGAACTCAAACGGACACAAGATTTGCAAGGAATGGAAAATAATACAAGGGTTTTTTTGCAATAAGGATCGGGACAGGGAAACGCGACGATAGATCTAATTTCTAAATTGGGATCCCACACACCTCACTTCAAATACGAACAAGGGAAAATGAATTAATAAAAGAACACGTCGTGGAATTGTGAATGTAGGGTGCGGTCTTATCTGTCCGTCGTCTTGCAGTGTATCGTCCAACACGGCTCCAAACTCCGGTGCGGAAAAATCCTCCGTCCGCCTCGCACGCTTCACTAGGCCCCGAGCCAACGCCCTCGCCGTTTGCACACGAGGTCCCGCCCATTCACAGCACCGAGCCTCGCTCCCGCACCACGCAGATGGTGAACCAATGACCACCAGGACCTCTCAAGACCAAGAAGAAGCGCAAGAGCTTCAAGCACAGAGAGATGTCGTGCAGCACAAGACAGCCAGAGACATGCAGCGCAAGAGGCAGAGAGTGCAAGGGCTAGAGCTAGAGCTAGAGCTGCTGAAATGTCATGCAGCGCAAGACAGCCAGAGACAACCAAGAGCTCCAGAGACATGCAGCGCAAGAGGCAGAGAGTGCAAGGGCTAGAGCTAGAGCTGCTGAAATGTCATAATAATAATAATAATAATACATTTATTTTATATAGCGCTTTTCAAGAAGCCCAAAGACGCTTTGACAGAGTACAAAAAAACAAGTGCAAAAAGACAAAAATCAACAGGTAAATAATCAAAGCAAAAGGAAGGAGAAGGAGAAGAGATAGTCAGGGATTAAATGCTGTGGGTTAAATGTTGAATGCAGTGTTGAACAGGTGGGTCTTGAGTGATGTTTTGAATGTGGTGAGTGAGCCCTTTTATAGTCATGTAAAGTCATGTCCCTAGTCATGTCCCTAGTCCCTAGTCATGTCCCAGTAAGTCCCTCGTCATGCAGCGCCCTTTTATAACCTGGGCGGTGACGTCAGCCTTGGCGCGCCACCAACCACTGCCTTCCACCGAACCTTCCAGCTCCTTCCCCCCAATCACACGTTCCCTGTGGCGTGGTCATAGCTCCTGGTGTAGCTGACGGCGGCCACCCGGCGGTGCCCCGATCTGGCTTCTTCCAAAGTCGTTGTAAGGGATGGGGATTTAATTACTGTGTGTGCTAAAGGGCCTATCTAAGTGTTTATATGGGTATGCATTGCCATAAGGGACAAAGGTTTGATTACCAGGTGTGACACACAAGGGCTGTTATCTTTAATCCCTACAACTACCGAGCACACGAACATCCTGGTATGTTCACAGGTATACTCCTTAACCGACAAACCGGACTAAACACACAGAACTTATTACAGGGCAGATTCCTTATCGCTACAGACGAAGCATGTTACCTATTCAGATCTACCTGACTCTAGATATTGCTCTACCCCACCGACATAACAATATTCAACAAATAAGCTTTGTATTTAGATAACACTATACAATAGAAGTTTGAGAAACATTTTAAGTTGCAGGAAACTTCTGAAAACTTATCAGAAGTTTTGAAGGTCAAGCCAGTGTTGCATTCTTATCCACACCTGGTGAGCGATAAGTAAAGTTTCACAAAGCATATTTTGTTTTTCAAAAGACTTTGCCTTTGATTTCATATTTCTTTTCATGATTTTAACTTTAACTCGCATACTCAATGATTTAACCTATAGAACAAAACTCTTTAATTGTTAGTAAGTCTGTATCAGTATATATTGTAGTTTGTCAAGTTATATTGCAAAGGTGTTTACATCTGTAAGCATCCAAAGCACCCTTCCTCCCTCTTGAGAACAGATAGTTACCTGGCAACCAAAGTCATAAAATTCCTTTTCTCCAGGAAAGCCAATTACACACTTTCTCTCAAGCCATACAAAGTGAAGTTAATACTCTATTAATTAGATACAAGCCATGTGAAAGTAATGAGACGAAATGGTGAGGTATTGAAACACAACAAGATACAAACATTATTTCTATAAGGTGTAAAGTACTGAAAGGTTAAACTTTCTGTGACCCAACCTTTCCCAAGCTAACTGAGAGCTGACAACGCAGATGGTCCTCATCAAAGAGCCAAGTTGTTTTCTTTAAAGCCATAAACTTGTTTGTACTGAAGGATGCGACATGGCAGATGCCTTGTACCAACATATAAATCAGGCACTTGGACATTCAGGGCTGAGTTAAAGAGATAACGAACTGTGTAATGTGTTCCCCACATTTCAAGATGTTCAGCAAATGACCTGCCTTACCATGAAGAATCCAAGAGGTGGCACGAAAGACCACGAAAAGCTGTTACCTTCATTCTTAGTTTGCCAAAAGTGTTGAACTTTGTCAAACTTCTTATCAGTTTTCTCATCCCCCAATCTATGCTCCTCCCCCTTCCTCTGTTCTCCCATCAGCCCCCAGCCCCACTCTCTTTGTTCTCCACAAGTATAAGAAGGCTGCCCTGGACCAAATGCTTCAGGATTTTTACTTGAGAATTGTGCTTCAGGATTTTGAGTTTGGATTTGTTGGGACTTTTGAAGCGTGTTCTTCTTGTATTGGGATTTATGCAAAGGGTTCTTTGTCTTTTGACGTATATCTTTCTTGTAACCTAAGTGAGGTCCTCCGTGGGAATTAAAAATCTGTCAATCATCTTCTGACATGTTTGGACATTTGTTTCTTGAGTTTGTCAATTACTTCAAGTGCAAATTATTCTTCAACACTACCCAACAGCAATAATAGCCTATTAAATAATTGTGATGGGTTATTTGGAAGAAAACTAACACCCGAACCCGAGGCTAAGCCAGGCCTTTTTAAAGCCTTAATAATATGTTTCTCCTTTTCATTTTTCAAACCAGATTTCCCAGCAGCAGCATCTCCATAATCAAGCGAGTTTAGTAAATCAATATATCCCGTATCATCTTCAATTTGTGTATTCAACGGTTCATCAAAATAACTTGAACTATGGTATCCATCTTTTGTGAGAAGAAACATTAATCTAGAGGTTAATTTAATAGGTGGTCAGGCAGATCTTAAGAACATAAATTTGTCATTAAATATCAATACCTTTTCTTTAACAAGATAGAACTGTGCTGGTTCTTCTGTTGGACTAAGACCTGCTATGGTTTTTGAACCCGCTGAATATTCATTGTTCTGAAGAGCTTCCACATCATAATGAGGAGGTTGATTTACCTTTTCCAGTTTTTGAAAAAATACTTAATCATATTCTAATTCTCCTATATTATCTAATAGTCAGGGCCCTTAGGGATATTTTGGTTCAAATTCTTCCAAAAGCATCAAATTTGGCACAGATGTTGCCCATGCCATACTCTTTCGATTTTTGACGGGCGCCAAGGGCGGTATGATCCGGGGACCATACCGGTCCATCCCGCCATGTCACCTGACCTATGACGTCATAATTAGGATATGCATCCAATCACATGGCGTACTATAAGTGATCAAAGTTCAAAATGAATCGATCGAAAAATGAAGGCAGGGATCCATTTTTAAGGTTTTCATAAAATCCAATATGGCCGCCAGGTCACATGACCTATGACGTCATATTTATGACGTGTATACAATCATGTATACATGAACCTGGATCATGATCGCACAAAAATTAAACACAAGGATATGGCATACAGTTCATAAAACATCAAAATTCGTACCTTTGTAATTAGACTAACGGGAACGAAGTTCCGGGTTCGGTTGCGAGAGGACGCTGGCGTTGCATATTCGCCGCTTCTCCGACTGGATGGATGTACAGGATCTGCTTCTACCTTTCTGACCTGACATCTCACACCTGTCCTGCCTTTTCACACCCGCACGTGCCGCGTGTTCTCCGGCTGGATAACGGAATCTGCTTTTGATGGTACGGAATACGGAATTCGAAAGGCCCGCTCCCGTTGTTTGTGTCCGTGGCCTTGTTTGCCGGTGGCCTTGTGGCCTTGTTTGCCGCTGTGGTCTTGATTAGCGGCTGCAGTCGTTTGCCGCTGCGTTTGCCGCTTTGCCTCCTCGACCTTGGCCTCGTACTCGTCCCTTCGCTCCTGCCTGGCATGGCTCTGAAGTACTCCGCCGCAAGGCTTCTTCTGCTCAATACCCGCTCCACCCCATCATGCATCTCTGCCATCAAATCAAATGGACTCCTCCGACGACCCAGGTACATTCACCGTGGCTCCGGTCGCAAGTTTGTTTATTTGCAATCAGGTCACTCCATCCCCGTCCTCTGGTCGGCTCAGCGCACTCTCACTCTTCGTCCCAGCGCACCTGGTCACAGCAACCCACACGATCGCACCTCTTGCCTACGAACCCTGGCTAAATCACCTGAATTCATCCCTGCTGTTCAAAACAACATCAAGCTCACCCTGTTCAACACCCGGTCCCTCAACAATAAATGCCTCATCCTGAACGAATACATCCTGGATAACAAACTGGACTTTCTCTGTCTCACCGAAACCTGGCAACAACCTCTGGACTACTACACACTCAACCTCACCACACCCAGTGGATATTCCTACGTCAATAAACCACGCTCGGAGGGCCGAGGTGGTGGAATTGCCGTTATCCACCGTCAAGACATCAAGACCAACCTCATCTCCATCTCATCTGCTCCATCATTTGAACACCTGGCTTTAAAACTCTCTGGTCACACGCAGTCAGTCATGGCTGTCGTCTACCGCCCTCCCAAACCACACCCATCATTCCTGTCTGACTTCTCCTACTTTCTGACCCAGCTATGTTCCCTCTCCCCCTCAATCCTCCTCCTTGGTGATTTCAATATCCACATGGACTCCACTGACTCCACAATAACCACTGACTTCACTGATTTACTCACCTGCTTTAACCTCACTCAACATGTCGACTTTCCTACCCATATCCGTGGTCACATTTTGGACCTTGTCTGCTCCACTGGATTAAATTTGCACCATCTCTATGGCTCCGACCTCACCCTCTCTGACCACTTAGCCATCACTCTGACCATCAACATCCCCGCCCCAACACCAAGGCATTATCGCACAATCAACTTCCGTAAGCTAAACGCTCTTTCACCTACCTCATTCTCATCCACCCTCTCTGAAAAAATGTCCACTTCTCCCTTCATTGACCTCCACACCCCTTCCGACCTCACTGACTACTACAACCACACTCTCTCCTCCTGCCTTGACCAGCTTGCGCCTGCAAAAACCAAAACAGTTTCTTTCACCCATTCTGCTCCCTGGTTTACCCCTGAACTCCACCTGATGAAAACTTGTGCTCGCCAACTTGAAAGACTCCGCAATAAAACGGGTCTCACAGTTCACTCCCAAGCCTACAAGGACCACATACAACACTACAAAGATGCCCTCTCCCGCGCCCGCTCTGCCTACTACTCTCAAATTATCCACTCTGGCTCCGGAAACCCAAAAGCACTCTTCTCGACAATAAACAAACTCCTCCGCCCCCTGAACACCACCACCCAGTCATTCACAGTAGACAACTGCATCTCCTTCCTCTCTTTCTTCCAACGCAAAATTGACAACATCTACAACAGCTTGACCACCGCCGCACCCGCTCCCCCTCCAACCACCTGCCCCCCCTTGTCCTGCCATCCCCTGTCTCGGTTCTCCCCAATCTCTCCTACTGACCTCTCTGAACTCCTCATAGGAATGAAAACTGCCACCTGCACTCTTGACCCCATCCCCTCCAGCTTTGTCAAAGCCTCCCTCCCTGCTCTCTCTCCACTTATCATTGCAACAATAAACTCCTCCCTGTCTACAGGCATCGTCCCACCTTCCCTCAAAATTGCTGCTGTTACCCCCATTCTAAAAAAACCTGGTCTAAACCCTGACACCCTAAACAACTTCAGACCCATCTCCAACCTACCCTTTCTGTCAAAAGTTTTGGAACGCGCTGTAGCCACTCAACTCAAACATCATCTCTCTGCCAATAACTTGTATGAAACATTCCAATCCGGATTCCGCTCCAACCACAGTACTGAAACTGCTCTCCTCAAAATCACCAACGACCTTCTCCTCTCCTCTGACGCTGGCAACCTCAACATTCTCGTCCTCCTCGACCTCAGCGCTGCCTTTGACACCATCGATCACACTATCCTCCTCACCCGACTTGAATCCACCTTTAACGTCACCGGCACTGCCCTCTCTTGGATTAAATCATACCTCTCTGACAGATGCCAGTTCATCTCCATCAATAACTGCAAATCCCCCACTGCTCCCCTCCCCCAAGGTGTCCCCCAAGGTTCAGTTCTTGGCCCCCTCCTCTTCATCCTTTACCTGTCCCCGCTCGGTCACTTAATCCGCCGTCATGGTCTCCAATTCCACTGCTTCGCCGATGATATCCAGCTTTTCATCTCCACCAAGTCCGTCTCCACCGACACCCACTCTATCCTGACAAACTGCATCACTGAAATAAAATCCTGGCTTCAAATCAACTTCCTCAAGCTTAACTGTGATAAATCTGAAATAATCATCATTGGCCCAAAAACGCTCACAAAATCCACCCATAACTTTGCCCTCAACATCGACGGTATCCCAGTATCCACCTCCCCTCACATCCGGAATCTTGGCGTCATCTTTGACCAAACCCTTTCCTTCGACAAATACACTAAACAGATCACAAAGTCAGCCTTCTTTCACCTGAAAAACATTGCCCGTCTCCGCTCATCCCTCTCCTCCACGGCTGCAGAAACCCTCATCCACGCCTTCATCACCTCCCGTCTGGACTACTGCAATAGCCTCCTCTATGGTTCACCCTCAAAAATCACCAATAAACTCCAATACATTCAGAACTCCGCTGCCCGTCTACTCACTCATTCCCGGACCCGTGACCACATCACCCCCGTCCTTTACAAGCTTCACTGGCTCCCCATCCCCCAGAGAATCCAGTACAAAATCCTCCTCTTGACATACAAAGCCCTCCATAACCTGGCCCCATCCTACCTGGCTGACCTCCTCTCCAGACACACTCCCACCCGCAACCTCCGCTCTGCTGGTACCAACCTCCTGACCCCCTCCATCCGGACCAAATTCAGATCCTGGGGGGACAGGGCCTTCTCCATCGCTGCTCCCACCCTCTGGAACTCACTACCTCACACCATCAGAGACTCCTCCTCACTCACCACATTCAAAACATCACTAAAGACCCACCTGTTCAACGCTGCATTCAACATTCAACCCACAGCATTTAACCCCTGACTATCTCTTCTCCTTCTCCCTCCTTTTGCTTTAAATATTTCCCTATTGATTCTTGTCTTGTCTTTTTGATTCTTGTCTTATATATATGCCGTATATCGCTGCTGTTTGTTTTCTTGATTCTTGTCTTTTTGCAATTGTTGTTTTCATGTATTGTTATGCATTATGTTTTCCACTCTGTCAAAGCGCCTTTGGGCTTCTGGAAAAGCGCTATACAAAATAAATGAATTATTATTATTAGACTGATGAACTGCATATGCCTGAAAATTAGGAAATAGACAGGTAAATATTTCCTCTAATTGTCAAAAATAATGTCAGAGTTCGATTACCCAACCCAGAAACATAAAATGGTGAACCTCGTGTAAATCTTGACAAAAAACTCAAAAACCGACATGTTTGACTCAAAAATAACCTTTAAGATTACCTTGAGGGTTGACCTTGACCTCGAATCATCAAAATAACATCATAATTGGATTCCTCGACCTCGAAAACCCCTGAAAAGTGGTATCATACATGATTCCAACCCTTTTGGTTATTTAACTGATTTTCCTCTAATCCGGGTGGCGGCCATTTAGTATTTCGCCAATATGGGGCCCCCGGGTGGGGGCGCCCATCTTTGCGCCCGTCAAAAATCGAAAGAGTATGGCATGGGCAACACCTGGGCCAAATTTGGTGCTTTTGGAAGAATTTGAACCAAACGGCCCCAAAATATCCCTAAGGGCCCTGACTATAATACTTGCTCTGTCATTTTACTAAAATCATCTAATTTTTGAAGTTTTTTCAGAGTATATTCTATCACAGGAATTGTAGAGGGTTGAGAAGTTTTTAAAAGTGGTGAAAAAAAATTCTCTTGTTTTCTTTCAAACGCTGTTTCACCAGTTAGTTTCTGTCTCTGTTTCTTCTTTATCTCTTCCTGTTGTTTAACAACTTTTGAAACCAACTCCTGATGCTTCATGAATCTTCTTGCTCTTTCTTGTGCATTCATTTTCTGTATTTATTTATTGAAAAATATCATTTACTGAATTGTAAAGGTCAATGGGGAAATTTTCCTTTTCTTTATCATTAAAGTAGATGTGTTCAAATAAATCATTTTCTTTAAATATTTTATCAAAATCTTTAATCGCATTAATAAGAGTTGTAATTTCTTCTTCACTAATACTAGTATCTCTGCTTTTCATACGTTGTCGTTGAGTTTCTTCGTCAACATCAAAAACAAATGATAAAACCTTAACTCCATTATCACTCAGATGTTTCATAATTTGTCTCATTCCTTCTGGATTAGTTTCTAAAATCCCAAGACCACCAGATTTTAGTTTCTTGAACTCACACTTGCAATGTGAATATTTTGTCTTGCCAAGAGAGAGCTACTCAAATATTTGACCTTCGTTCCTCAATCGCATATGTTCCTCCATTGAAATGTAGTAATACTCTTCACCTTCTACTTCTCCTGGTCACATTGCTCTGGTCGTTGTAGATACAATACGAATCATGGGGTGTTTAAAAAAAAAAAACTTACAATCTTTTCATTTTTATTATTCAAGAGCCTAGATTTATGAAAGTTTTTTTCCTGAAGCAGATTTGCCCACAAGATTAATAATAATAGTTGTCATTTATGTATGTAATTATTCATAAAATAAAATAAATATCAGTTAGTATCTCATCTTGTTTCAGCCTGGTGTTGGCTTAGCGGTTATGGTGCCGGCTTGGGATCCTAGGATCCTGGGTTTGAATCCCGGTCGCTCGCTGAATTAACGCCAGGGGCGTTGACTCAGACTCAGCCTGTCATCCTTCCGAGGTCGGCAAATTGAGTACCAGCTTGCTGGGATGAATGATCATGGTGTCTACCCCGATTTAGAATAGGTACACCGTATCCCTGCGCATCGTAAGAGCGTGACCAAGGGTTAGCGTCAGGAAGGGCATCCGGCCATAAAAACATTGCCTCAAACAGGGAACCATGATTGTCATGGGGCCCGCAAGGCTAACCCCCGCTCTAGCGGGGGAAATGGCCTTAAAACGATCATTCATTCATTCATTCATTCATCTCATCTTGTTTCACAACAATATATTTATATTTTCCAGTCATGTGTTTCATATACTGTAAGTCTCAAATTCCTTTTACTACATAATGTAGAACAATTGTCTCTCCAAAAATTATTTACATTATTGAATTTAACTTGAATAAAATGAAAGTATTGGCATTGTTTCTTATTGAGCGATGAGGGAGTTGAAAGTATGATTGACTGAGATAAATACAATTACAAGAAGAATGTCTCCCTCTTGTATAGTAGCTATCCATTACTGTTTGGTTTCTCTCATTGACACAATCATCAAAGATAACGAGGTTCTTTTTTGATTCATCTAAATCTTGGGGTGAAGGTATATCATCCGTATTATCACTGAGAATACAAGTTATGGGTTTTGGTTTCGGTTTTGATTTCTGTGTATCACAAAATAGTTGTATTATATCTTCAATGTTATAATCATTTAGGTTTTTTTGAAGTTTAAATAAACCGATTATATCTTCTTTTTGAAGGCCCGCATTAAAACCTTGTGGTAGTAGTTGATACTCGGGTTGAACACTTGACTTTGTGAAAGTTATAAAATTATCATAATCCAAAAAGTTTGGGGTAAGGAGCATCTTTAAAAGCAAACAGGTTTTTCCACATCTGCTTGAACCAACTATTAGACATCTTAATGAATTTGGAAGATTTTTATGGTCGTTAAATTTTATCTTGTTTTCCCAAACGGGTAAAAAAATCATTTATTTATATATTTAGAAAACAAGTCATCTAATTTTTTACAGGCTTTTTTTAGAAACTATGTTTTATCCTGAGTTCAGGTTTAATTTCAAGATAATTCATTATTTTATTTATATAATATCTTGTGTTGATATTTCCCTGAAAATGACAATCGTGAATAGCAAATAACATCAATCCTTGAAACATTACCATAATTTTATCAATCTCTTCCATTGTAAGGAAAGGTGTATTATCACCCTCATACTTGACGTTCATTTCTCTTATTAATCTTGTAAAGTAATTCATTTTTGGTGTAATTTTAAAATAGTTATATTTCTTTTTATATTTTTTATCATCATTAATTAAAAGTTAATCACAGAATAAACATTGTTTATGGGCTTTTGACTCTGTATTTAATCCCACTTTATCACAAGCCGGACAATTGTCTAATTTATCATATGGAGAATCAGGGAATTTAAGAGGCTCAAGATCTGGTATGTCGTTTGGATTTATCATATTTCTATAGTAAAAGATTACTTAAACTAAAAATAATTTGTATCTTTAGCATAATTATAGTAGTATAAATAGTAGTAGTAGTAGTAGTAGTAGTAGTAGTAGTAGTAGTAGTACAAGCAGTAGTAGTATAATCATCATCTTCATCGGTATCTTCATCTTCATCACCTATAAAACTACTTTCATAGCTATCATAAGAACACAAACTCTCACTATCATAACTGTCTTTTGTTCCAATAGAGATACTATCATCACTATCATAATCCCCAAAGTCTTCACTTGAATAAGGACTCATTTAATTAGCAGAAAAAAATATTTCCATCCATATCCATATACTTTTTTTCATTAACAGATTCTACTATAATTCTAATATTAAAGGTAATTTTAAAATGGTTCCTAACTACTATTGAGCGAAATGACATTTCTCCTGTTATATTAACATCTTTCATTTCATCAAGATTAACATCTTTAGGCTTATTAAAGAATAGAAATTTCACCGTGTTTAGAGCTAATAGTTTTATCCTCCTTTTTGATAACTTCAGTAAAAAGAGTTTTCTTGTTTGATACTTTTACATCTTTCATTACCTCCTCTAGTTTGCTATAGATCTCCATAAATAGTGGTGAAACTTTCATTATAATCTTACTATAATTCTCCAAATGTCCGTCTGTCTGTCCGTCTGTTCGAAGGTACCGCAAAAACGGCTGAACCGATCGCAACGATATTTTGGGTGGGTAATCCTGAGATCTCCTGGAGTAAAATAGGGTATATTGTTTTTCCAATTTCAGCTTTGGCCTCCAGCATTTTCAGGTTTGGACTCGCACATAATGTTATTTTCCCGGGTGCCGCACAAACGGCTGCACCGATCGGACTCGGTGACCTCGGACAAAGACCTTTTATAAGGACATGGGTTGAATCCCTGCTTGAGAGAATGTCAACCTCCTCCCCGCCATCACGGTCGTCTCTCCATCTCACAATCCCACGAGATATGCAGAAAGGACGACCCAAAACCAATTATCTTCTTTTTGATTCGGATATAAACATCATTAAACATCATCATGATGGTGAAGGGTAGGCAGGGACAGAAATACAAGTTTGGTGGCAAGGGTGCCCGGAGGGCGTGAATGGTGTTGGTGTCCTGATTTCTGAGGAGTTTGTAGACAGTGTGGTGAGTGTGACTAGAGTGAGTGATAGGTTGATGATGGTGAAAATGATGATTGGAAAGCTCTTGGTGAACGTCATATGCTCCGCAGGTTGGTCGGAGCGATGAAGAGAAGGACACGTTCTGGTGTGCGATAGAGAAGCTGATGGAAAATGTGAAAGATGAGGAAGTTGTTGTGGTAGGAGGAGACCTAAGTGGACATGTGCGAAGGAGTATGGACGGTTTTGAGGGAGTTCATGGGGGTTACGGACATGGTGTGAGAAATGGAGAAGGTGAAAGGATTTTGGAGTTTGCTGATGGAGCTAATTTGTTGATTTGTAATACTCAGTTCCAGAAAGAGGATAATAAGCTTATTAAATACACGTCAGGTGGGTCAACGACAACCGTTGACTACCTGATGGTGCGTAGGCGAGATAGGGGGCACCTCTGGGACACAAAGGTGATCCCGGGGGAGGAGGCTGTTTCACAGCACCACTTGGTTGTCTGTGACATAAGGGTGAAAGGTGCGAGGAGAGCTCGGCGGGTGAAGTACCAACCGAGAATGAAGGTGCGGAGGTTGAAAGAGGTGACAGTAAGGGAGGCATTAAAAGAGAGGCTGAGTAGGGTAGAGGATGATGTGGTTGAGCTTGAATGTGGTTGGATGTCAATGAAAAATAGTCTGTTGGGAGCCGTTGGTGAGGTATGTGGATGGACAAAAGGACCACTGAGGCACTCAGAAACATGGTGGTGGGATGAGGAAGTTGGAAAGAGGATTGACGAGAAGAGGAAGAGGTTCAACGAGTGGCAGAAGGCGAAGGGTACGGGAGCAGAAAAAGCAGAGCATGAAGGCTGCAAAGAAAGAGGTAGCAAAGGTGCAGGAGGCATGTAGGAAAATGTTTGGAGAAAGCTTGGATTCGGAAGAGGGTCAGCGAGCGAAATTCAGGATTGCAGAAGCAGATATTCAGGATTGCAAAGCAGATAGCGAAAGAGAGATGTGATGTGATGGGGGTGAGTTGCTTGAGGATGAAGTGGGACAAATCGTTGTGGACCCAGATGGAATGAAAGGAAGATGGAAAAGACATATGGAAATGCTGTTGAATACAGAGAATGAATGGGGTGGCAACATCGAGAGTAACCTAGTTTTAGGACCGGCAGAGAAGATAACTGAGAAGGACGTTGAGGAAGCGATAAAAGCAATGAAGAGTAGAAAAGCAGGAGGGCCAACGGGAGTTGTGGGAGATATGTTGAAGGGAGCAGGAAGTTGGGGTGTGAAGAGAATGACAGAGATCTGTAATCTGGTGGTGAAAGAAGGCTGCGTTCCAGTGGATTGGGAACTGAGTACCATCGTCCCTCTATACAAGGGGAAAGGTGACCCTCTGGAGTGTGGCTCGTACCGAGCGATAAAGTTATTGGAGCATGGAATGAAGGTATTGGAAAGGGTGTTGGAGAGGAGGATAAGGAAGAAGGTGAAGATCGACGAAATGCAGTTTGGATTTATGCCAGGAAGAGGAATGACAGACGTGCTCTTTATTGTGAGGCAGTTGCAGGAGAAGTACATGGAGAAGAGGAAGAAATTGTTTCTTGGGTTTGTTGATCTGGAGAAAGCATTTGCTGGGGTTCCACGCAAAGTATTGACATGGGCATTGAGGAAGTTAGGAGTGGAGGAATGGTTGGTCATAGTAGTGATGGCAATGTACAAAAGAGCGCACACAGCTGTAAGGATGAAGGACGGGAACACTGGTGAGTTTGAGGTGAAGGTGGGAGTGTATCAGGGGTTGGTACTAAGTCCACTACTATTTGTAGCTGTGATGGAGGTGCTGGCTTAGAACGTAAAGGAGGGTTTACCGTGGGAGTTGTTGTATGCAGATGATCTGGTTTTGATTGCGGAAAGTATGGATGGACTGAAGGAAAAGATTAACAAGTGGAAGGAATGTATGGAGACAAAAGGTCTGAAGGTGAATATAGGAAAGACGAAGGTGATGGCAAATGGTAAAGCATGTGGTTTGGTGGAAAGAACTGGGAAGTGGCCATGTGCTGTGTGCAGGAAGGGTGTCGGAGTGACCTCCATTCAATGTACAATGTGTGCTGAGTTGGTTCATCAAAAATGTAGTGGTCTGAGAGGGTCATTAACCAGTGTGGCAGCTACATTCAAATGTAAGGTGTGCACAGAGGGAGCTGCAGATGGAGGAAATGTTGAATTGGATCTTGGAGACGGCGTGAAGCTGGAAGGTGTGAAAACATTTTGCTGCCTCGGAGACATGCTGAATGGAGAAGGTGGATCAGACTCGGCAACGGTTGCAAGAGTGAGATGTGCATTGTGCATGGAAGACGTTTTGGGAACTGAGTGGCGTGCTGATGAGGAGGGGAGTGTTGTTGAAGCTGAAGGGAAAGGTGTGTGCTGCATGTGTGAGAAGTGTTATGATTTATGGGAGTGAGACATGGGTAATGAACGTAGAGCAGCAACGAAGGCTGGAAAGGGTGGAAATGCGAATGGTTCGGTGGATGTGTGGAGTATCGTTGAGAGAGAGGAAGACAAATGATAAATTGCGAAAGATGATGGGAATAGAGCCTGTAATTGATGCTGTGAAGAGGAACAGGTTGAGATTGTTTGGTCATGTGTTGAGGAAGGATGAAAGTGACTGGTTGAGAAGAGTGATGGAAATGAATGTAGAAGGAAGTAGAGGACGGGGAAGACCGAGAAAGACTTGGCTAAAGATGGTGGAAGAAGAAATGCGGGCAAGGGGGTTAACAAGGAGAGATGCAGAAAATAGGACAAAATGGAGAAGATTATCATGGGGACCACAAGGCTAACCCCCGCTCTAGCAGGGAAAATGGCCTTAAAATGCATGTTGTTGTTGTTGTTGTTGCTGTATCTAAACATCATTAAAAGTGAATAATGACCTCGGCCAAAGTTCAAACGACGTGAGTTTAATCTCTACATGAGAGAATTCCACATAGCTATTTGGTTGGTGTATACGCTAACAGATTGCTGTATCCATCGATCTTGCCAAGGCCGTAACACCTATCGGCTCAAAATCTTTTTAACTGTTGACTTGGTAGTTTTTACAATGAAGGAAACATTATCAATATTGTGAAAAGTTTATTTTGTGATTGGTGTTATGTTGTTTGGAATGAAAAAAGAGATATCGAGTTCAAGTAAATGACGACATGCCGTTATGGTTTCTACTTTCTAAACGTGAACTTTGCGGATAGCCATATGCAGATTCGCCACGGACCCACGATCGATGTTTCTATACGTGAACGTACCAGTTTGTTTGTGAACGGGTACGTTTTTCATGGAAGTCCTTCACGAACTTGCTGTCCATGTCTGACGTGCGACTGAGGGTGCTACAAGAATGTGAAATTTATTGGTTTCATGCTTTAGCATTCGCCGTATCTGCATTGTCTGTTTGCTTCCGGCCTCCCACCCGTGCGTAGCATGGGAAACTCACTAGTTACTTTAATTGATGGTTTCCCAAATACAGAGAATGCTCTTCCTTTAAAGGGGATTGAGTATATCATATTATCCTTCATAATAGGTTTAATTCAAAAGTTATTATAATCATCTTTATTCATTATATTACATCAGTACAATATATTTCAGTAACCTTTTTAATTGAGGAAATTGATTGAAATTTGTCTTTTGTGTTTTGAAACATTGTATTTATTAAGTAAAAAAGTTGGTGGGAAAATGGTCTTAATCCTTAAAGTCTTCAAAGAGACCAACTAAAATAAATGGTTTTCAACGAGATTTTCATCAATATCTTTTTATTTTAAGCGAAAGAGTATCTATAAATTACCATGAGATTTTCATCAAGAAAATTTTATTTTGAGTAAAGTTTTACTTTATAAAATTGGTGAATACAACTTATCGTGACGTTTGTAATCATGAATATAAATAAAACTAGAACGGGCACTCGGTAGAGCGCATACCTTCGCCGCAGCTATGGTAAAAATACGATTTTGACCTTTTCGTGACCTTGACCTTGACCTTTGACCCGATTGCTCCCAAAATCTAATCAAATGTGTCCCGTATAATAACCAATCATCCCACCAAATTTCATGCAATTCGGTTGAATACTTTTTGAGTTATGCGAATAACATACACACACACACACAGACATACAAATAAATACACAGCGATCAAAACATAACCTTCCGCTTTTGCGAAGGTAAAAACACCTTCAAACCCACAAACACACATTCAATCTTTTTCAGCTGATATCTCTGCTTGAACAAGAAACAAAACATTGTGATGCCTGTTCTAAGGATGTCTTTAAGTAAGGTTTTCCCAGACACCTTCAATCACAAAAACACAAGAAGAATAAAGAGTCAGTTGGATACTCTATTAAAAACTCTGATGGAGCATTTAATGGACATATTAAGTTAAGGGTTTTTGAGTTTGGAACTCCTGCACCAAAATCAATAGCTGAGGCGATTGAGATGGTTAAACCTGCTGTTGAAACACTTGTAAAAGATACACTGACTGAGATGAATACTTTAAAGTTTTATATGGGAGTAAAAATGGGTATGGTAAAAGATGGTATTGAAGAAACTCCCTATATGAGAACAGACCCTCACTTTATCACATCATTCCAAGATTTCTTATCATCAGGTGTTTATGGTGAACTTGTAAGACAGGAGCAGGATGGAGATAATACAATTGTAGGTAGTGGAATTGTAGTATTAGTAAAATCCTTTACTTAGATATACACATTCAAAAAATCAGACCCTCTTAAAGCTTCTTCTTACATGATTTACCAAGGGTTGTAAAACTTTAAAAAGCGGTTGTTAATATTAAAAATAAAGATAATAATCAATGTTTCCTGTGGTCTGTTCTCATTCACCTTCATCCCCCACATTCAAAACCTGAGAGAGTATCTCATTATAAGAAATATGAGAATACGCTAAATGTTAAAGATTTAAAGTTTCCAATGTCATTAATAGATGTTCCTAAATTTGAGAAAATGAATAATCTATCTGTTAATGTATATGGATTAACAGATACAAACAAAGTTCAGATTTAAAAAATTTCTAATAACTATGAAGATGATAAAACACACATTGACCTTCTTTGTTTTAACTCAGGAAAAAATTCACACTCTGCTTACATTAAAATTTTATCAAGATTAATCACCTCACAAGTAGTCAAAAGAAAATGTAAAACATATTGTTACGGATCTCAGAGTACGGCACTCCCCTTACCGAGGGGGGGGGGGGGGGGTTAATCCCCTCGTCTATTAAGCTGGCCGTCTCCGGTCCTGGAGCTATGACGTCACTTCCGGTCAGCACTGAATAGGGTGGTAGGCCAATTGTTCCTATTACCTAATTACCAGCGCCTTCCGGTAAGCAAGGAAATGAGCCCCGCCCGAGCCGCGGCTGTAATGGACACACCGAGCGAAGCGAGCCACGACTCAGGCCGTTAACAAAAAGGACTAAACCCGATTATAGTGGTTGGCCAAATCGTGCCACAGGTACTCAATGGGGAAAAGACTAAAGCGACCGGATGAGAGGAACCAAAGAATAAGAAGGGTGAAAGAAGAACAAATATGATTTATTACTATCTAAAAGAGGAAACGAAAGAAGGGAATATACAAAAAGAGGAAACAAAAGGACATAGGGAAACCTTATACACTCTTATATAACACGCCCATGACAATACAAACACACTCACATGGAATGGTAGCTGGTAGGGGAGGAAGGTCCAGGCAGATGGTTCCAGGCGATGGGATGGTCCAGGCTCCGGGTCCGCGGGTGAAGGACGGCTGGCAGCTTGACGTCGTTGGCGCGCAACCGGACCTTACAAACGCGAGGGGCTGGAATGCGCGTACGTACAGCGTGAACACGCCTCGGCCCAGATTGGCCACGAGGGTTCATCAGTACCTCCCCTCGTGATGCGTTGATGGGGCCACGCCTGTGTTCCTGGCCGCTCCTCCCTTTTTCTCCCACTCTGACCGCGTGCGTAATGGCGGCGGGCAGGAACAAACCAAAAGGGAGTGACGCTGCTGGCAATGGCGGCTTGGGGCGAGCTTTATCTCCAAGGCAGCGAACGCTGCAATATGGCTACTGGCACTTTGGAGAGAGCGAGAGATTGGGGATAATTGAAGGGGCCTAAGTTATTTGATTAATACAATGCAGAGTCAAACTATTGGAAACAGATCCTTACCTGAAACACATACTAATGAGATAACTACAGAAGATCCTATGGTGTCCTACGTGTTGTACATGGCCTAGCTAGGGTGCAACCTTTACAAAGGGGAATATTTACAAGAATTATTATTTTACAAAGTGAAGGTTCTAAAAACCGTAACAATATCTTTGTTAGCGATGTCTCAACTACATTCATACTAAAGAAAGATTAAACCAGCATTCAAAATACTGTGGTAATAATAAATCAACCATAATTAATATGCCTTGGTCAGGAAGGTTCAAATGTATCGTTCAAAGATTTCAACAAAACTATAAAACATCCATTCGTGATATATGCTGACCTTGAAAGTATCCTTGAAAAGATAGATACTGGTTCTCCAAATCCCCAAAAAATCATACACAAATGAATATCAAAAACATACTCCTTGTGGTTTCTGTTATTATATCAAATCATCCGTAGGTGATAAAAACAACAAGTTAGAACTTTATAGAGGAAAAGATGCTTCAGAGGAGTTTGTGATGTAACTGGAAAGGGATTGTATAAAATTATCTAAAATAATGAAAAAAACCAATAAACCAATGTGCTTAACAAAAGAAGAGAAAAATAAGTTTAGACAACCAAAGGCTGTATGTCATATTTGTGATGAGAAAATTGATAAAGGATTAACGGTTAGAGACTATTGTCATCTTACAGGTAAATATTGAGGTCCAGCTCATCAAAGTTGTAATATTAATTTTAAACTCCCCTCTTTCATTCCTGTCTTTCTTCACAACAACGCACATTATGATACTCATCTATTTATTAATGAACTTTCAAAGACATCTTGAGACATTTCAGCAATTCCTAACAGATCAGAAATACATTTCATTCACAAAAACAATTCAAACGTCTCCTATAACTCATATTAGGTTTCTTGATACATTAAAATTTACGGCAAGTCCATTATCTAACTTGGTATCAAATATTAAAAACTTTCCGAGTCTTTCAGAGTATTTCATAAATCAAGAAGAGATTGAACTCTTATCATAAAAGGGGATATATCCATATGATTATATGGATTCATTTGAGGGATTTAAAGAAACACAACTTCCCTCAAAATAAAATTTCTAGATATGCTAAAGCTAACAACAAATATCTTTCTAATTATGATACTGTGGCGGACACAAAAGCCCACTGGCGTGGTGACATCATTCCACGCACCAAGTGGGCGGTGGCCACGCCCGAGGGGTAGGCGTGGCCTCATGATATACACCGGGCCACCAGCCCGGAGGAGTTCGGTGTTACAGTGTAGTCTTACAATAAAGACGTTTATATGTTACCGCTTGTCCGCTTCCTCCTTGCTCACAAGCAGCGCGCGTAACGCCGCGCTTTACTGGTGACCCTCGACGTTGGATCTGCCGGAGCGATCCTTCCACACGCGACGCCATCGCCATGGCCGCCTTCGTCAAACTTCCGGAATTTTGGGAGGCTCAGGCCGAAGTCTGGTTCGTCCAGGCCGAAGCCCAATTTCAGCTTCGGCACCTCACCGGCGATGACACGCGCTACTGCCACGTCGTCGCCTCCCTCGGGCCCGGCACGGCCGCGCGAGTTGTGTCCGTCCTTCGCCACCCACCGGACGGCCACAAGTACGAGGCACTCAAGCGGCTACTCCTAGCCACGTTCAGCCTCACGGACGACGCACGGGCCGACCGCCTCCTGGATCTCCCCGAGCTCGGTGAGACGCGCCCGTTGGTCCAAATGGACCATATGCTGTCACTGTTGGGCGACGAAGCCCCCGGTTCGCTATTCCGGGCGCTTTTCCGTCGCCAACTTCCAGCGCAGGTTCGCCTCGCATTGGCCGGGACCGGGCTAACGGAACCCCGAGCATTGGCGGCCGAGGCGGACAAGTACTTCGCCGCTTCGGACACGCGGGCGAGCGTTGGCGTGGCCGTCACGGCCTTCGACGCTGATGTTCCACAGCATCATCTTCTACAGCACGCTGAAGTTCAGCAGCATGCTGATACGCACCTCGTGAACGCCGCCACGCCCCGCCCACCGCCGCGGCGAAAACCGCCACCGCGGGGAAACCCGTCGACTCCACCGGCCTGGCGGAGCCAGCCGCGCTCCTCCAGCTCCACCACCTGGTGCTGGTTCCACGCCAAGTTCGGCCACGAAGCTCGGCGGTGTCATCCGCCGTGCTCCTTCAACGGGTCGGGAAACGCCCGGGCCGGCGCTCAATTGTGGCGATGAGCGCCGGCCGTTCGAGCAGCCTGCTGTTCATAACGGACACCTTCTCCGGGCGCCGTTACCTGTGCGACACGGGAGCACAGGTGAGTGTCATTCCCGCCGGCACGTCAGACAAGCACGCCGCGGGTGGGGGCCCCGCGCTGCTTGCCGCGAACGGGACGCCCATCCGTACGTACGGAAAACGCTGCCTCTCTCTGCGGTTTGGAGGGCAGGTTTTCCGATGGACGTTCGTCACCGCCGACGTGCCCATGGCACTGCTTGGCGCGGACTTCCTGTGCGCTAATGGGCTCCTGGTCGACGTCAAGCGCAGACGGCTTGTCCAGGCCGAGACGTTCAGCTCGCTCGCATGTGCGTTGCCCAGCTCAACGAGCGGCTTGCCAAGCGGCTTGCCGAACGATTCGGTTCCGGCCACGTTGGTCTGTACGCTTCCGGCAGCGGACGCATTCACCCGCCTCCTCGCCGGCTTCCCGGCCCTCACGCGGCCCACCTTCTCGGCGGGGGCCGTCAAGCACGGGGTGGCCCATCACATCCCCACCGTCGGGCCACCGGTCTACGCCCGGGCACGCCGCCTCGAGCCGACGAAGTTGGCGGTGGCAAAAGCGGAGTTCGCTACCCTGGAGCGACTCGGCATCGTTCGGCGCTCAGAGAGCGCTTGGGCGTCGCCGCTGCACATCGTGCCGAAGCCCGGCGGGGGATGGCGACCGTGCGGGGACTATCGCCGTCTCAATGACGCCACGACTCCCGACCGCTACCCCGTCCCCCACATTCAGGACTTTTCCGCCCGTTTGGCAGGCAGGTCCTTCTTCTCGAAGGTGGACCTCATACGCGGCTACCATCAGGTCCCCGTCAGGCCGGAGGACGTCCCGAAGACGGCGGTCATCACGCCATTCGGACTCTTCGAGTTCCTGCGCATGCCCTTCGGTCTGAAGAATGCGGCTCAGGCGTTCCAGCGACTGATGGACAGCGTCCTGCGCGACTTGGATTTTGTCTACGTCTACCTGGACGATATCCTCGTCGCCAGCGCGTCCCGCGAAGAGCACCTACGCCACCTCCGCACGCTCTTCGAACGCCTGGGCCAGCATGGCCTGATTGTGAACCCCGCAAAGTGCCGGTTCGGCGCCGCCACAATCGATTTTCTGGGGCACCGTGTCACCAGGCACGGAGCCGTCCCCCTGCCGGCCAAGGTGGAGGCGGTGAAGGGGTTTCCGCGCCCCCGCACGATCAGAGGGCTGCAGGAGTTCCTGGGCATGGTGAACTTTTACCATCGGTTCCTGCCCCGTATCGCCCAGCTCCTGCGCCCCCTGCACGAAGCTCTCCGAGGTAAGCCGGGCAAAGGCGATGTTACCTGGACCGAGCAGATGGACACGGCGTTCACGGGCGCGAAGCTCGCCTTGGCTAACGCCACCATGCTCGCGCACCCGGCGCCCGATGCACCGATCGCCCTCACCACCGATGCCTCGGACTACGCGGTGGGCGCGGTGCACGAGCAATGGGTGCGTGGAGCTTGGCAACCGCTGGCGTTCTTTAGCCGGCAGCTTCGCCCACCCGAACGCCGTTACAGTACCTTCGACCGCGAGTTGCTCGGACTTCACTTGGCGGTCAGGCACTTCCGCCATCTGCTCGAGGGCCGGGCGTTCACTGCCTTCGTCGACCACAAGCCGCTGATCTTCGCGATGGGCAAGGTCACCGAGCCGTGGTCGGCCCGGCAGCAGCGTCACCTCTCGGCCGTGTCCGAGTACACGACGGACATCCAGCACGTCGCGGGGAAGGACAACCCGGTTGCGGATTGCCTTTCCCGGGCCGTCGCCCACGCAGTCCACCTCGGCATCGACTATGCCCGGATGGCAGCGGACCAGGCCGCTGACCCCGACGTCCAGGCCTTGCGGACCGCCGTCACGGGCCTCCGCGTCACCGAGGTGCCGTTCGACGGCGCGGGCGCGGCCCTCTTGTGCGACGTCTCCCTCGGGCGTCCTCGCCCCATTGTGCCCGCGGGCTGGCAGCGCCAGGTGTTTGACGCCATCCACGGCCTGTCCCACCCGGGCGCGAGGGCCTCCCAAAGGCTGATCGCCGACAAGTTCGTCTGGCATGGCCTCCGGAAGGCCGTCCGCGGCTGGGCCAGGACATGCCTCGCGTGCCAGCGCGCCAAGGTGCACCGGCACACCCAGGCCCCGTTGGCCCCGTTCACGGTGCCGGAACGCCGGTTTGACCACGTCCACGTGGACCTGGTGGGACCTCTGCCCCCCTCGCGGGGTTTCACCCACGTCCTCACCATGGTGGACCGCACCACCCGGTGGCCGGAGGCCGTGCCCTTGGCGTCGACAACGGCGGCCGATGTCGCGCAGGCTTTCATCGCCACCTGGGTCGCCCAGTTCGGCGCCCCCTCAGACATCTCATCCGACCGCGGCCCCCAGTTCACCTCGGAGCTCTGGGGGGCGGTTGCGCAGGGGCTCGGGGTCCGGCTGCACCGAACCACGGTCTACCACCCCCAGGCTAACGGCCTGTGTGAGCGATTTCACCGCTCATTGAAGGCCGCGCTCCGGGCCACCCTCCGCGACGGCGGCTGGGTCGACAGGCTCCCCTGGGTCCTGCTGGGCCTCCGGACGGCGCCCAAGGAGGACCTGCGCGCATCCGCGGCGGAGTTGGTCTTCGGGCAACCGCTGCGGGTGCCGGGCGAGTTCCTCCCCGACTCCACGGCAGCATGGTCCGCGGCACAGCAGCGCTCCGCTCTGCAAGAGACCGCCCAGAGGTTCGCCCCGGTGCCCACGGCATGCCACGGGCACCCACCGACGCACGTCGCCCCGGAGCTTCGCACGGCGGAGTACGTCTTCGTCCGCCACGATGCCCATCGGACACCACTGCGGCCCCCGTACGACGGGCCTTTCCGCGTGCTGGAGACCGGGGCGAAGCACTTCACCCTGGACATCGGCGGTACTCCTGACCGCGTTTCGGTAGACCGCCTCAAGCCGGCCCACCTCGATGTGGACCATCCACCGCCAGTGGCCCGACCCCCACGTCGGGGCCGCCCTCCTGCGGGCGGACCCCCGGCACCGCCCAGCCCCGCCGCCACGGCGCCCCCCGGTCCTGCACCCATCCCAGGGGCAGCCAGGGGCATCCCACCTGGTATCCCTGCACCCCGGACGCCGCCGATCGCCAGGGGGCGCTTCGGCCGGGTCATTCGTCTGCCCCACAAACTGGCCCTCCAGGTGCGCGGGAATTCTGGGGGGGCGCGTGTGGCGGACACAAAAGCCCACTGGCGTGGTGACATCATTCCACGCACCAAGTGGGCGGTGGCCACGCCCGAGGGGTAGGCGTGGCCTCATGATATACACCGGGCGACCAGCCCGGAGGAGTTCGGTGTTACAGTGTAGTCTTACAATAAAGACGTTTATATGTTACCGCTTGTCCGCTTCCTCCTTGCTCACAAGCAGCGCCCATAACGCCGCGCTTTAATACTACAAAAGATAGTTCTTACTTGATGTATTACGATGCTAATAATTTGTATGTATGGGCTATGTCTGAAGCCCTACCTTATGGTAAACTTAAGTGGGTTAAAGAGAAAGAGTATGACAAGGTTTTACAGGATATCATTATCTCGACACAAAAATAATTGGATAAAGCTAAAATTGGATATTATTTTGAGGTTGATTTGAAATATCCTGAAGAACTTCATCATAAACATAAAGATCGACCTTGTGCTCCTGATAAAGAAAGCCCAATAAAAGAATGGTTAAGTGATTATCAACAACCATTTAAAACGAAAGGTAAATCAACAGAGAAATTACTTACGACACCAAAGGAACTTGAGGCAATGTTATCAGCAGGGGTGAGAATAAAGAAGATTCATAGAGTTTTACAGTTTAGTCAAAGTCATTGGTTGAAAACATATATTGATTTTAACACACAAAGGAGGATGGAAGCTAAAACAGATTTTGAAAAGGAGTTTTATAAATTAATGAATAACGCTGTATTTGGAAAGACGATGGAAAATGTTAGGAATAGACAAAACATAAGACTTGCTATATCTTGGAAACAAGCAACATAATTAATTCATAGACCCAGTTTTCAAAGAGTGGAGGTGTTTTCAGAGAACTTTTGTGCTCTCCATTTGGTTAAAGAAAGTATTGAAATGAATAATCCTATTTATATTGGAACATCAATTCTTGATTTATCAGTCATTGATGTATAACTATTATTATAATAACTTAAGGAGGAAATATCAAGATGATGTTAATCTACTTTATATGGATACAGATAGTTTTATTTTGAAAATTAATACAGAAGATGTTTATTCAGATATGATTGATGATATTGATATATATGATACAAGTAATTATAAGTCAGGTGATAAGTTTTCTTCAAAGAATAAAAAGGTTATTGGAAAGTTTAAGGATGAATTGGGGGGTAAGGTAATGAGTGAATTTATAGGATTGAGATCTAAGGCTTATGCTTTCAAATATTTTGGTAATAATATTGAAAAGAGTGATCAAAAGGTAAAAGGAATAAAGAATAATGTTATTAAAGAAACAATAAACTTTGAAAATTATTATAATTGCTTAACTTTAAAGAAAGAAGAGTTTAGAAAAATGAATACAATAAGAAGTTATAAACATCAATTATATTCAGAAGAGGTAAATAAGAAAGCTCTTGGAGCTTTAAATGATAAGAAGTTTATTTTAAAAAATGGAATTGATAGTCTGCCTTATGGTTATTAGTGGTAAGATAAATATAAGTGACTAGCTGAATGCACCCGGCGTTGCCCGGGTTCTTTTTGAATGAATTTAATCTTCTGTACAAAGGTCTGACGCGAGCCCAGTATCAGCTAGTGCTCAATGATTCATTGTTCTTTCTTCTGTCGGGCTCCGCGAGAGAGAATTTTGAAAGCATGTGATGCAATCAGTCAGATATTCCTATTAAGTGCATAAGTTGTACTTCAAGGAAATTTTAAAATAATAATAATAAGATCTATTGTGAAATGGGCCCAGCCCAGCCGAGGCGGCCTCGACCGGCCTCGCCACCTAGCCTATAACCTTCCCGGGGCCCGTCCCGACATTTTTTGTTTCAGTGGTTTCCTCCTATCTTTCACCGTTCAGGAGATTAGCGCGTGCAGACAAACAAACAAACTAAAACTTTCTTATATATATATATATATATATATATATATATATATATATATATATATATATATATATATATATATATATATATATATATATATATATATATATATATATATATATTTATATATTTATATATTTATATTTATATATATATATATATATATATATTTATATATATTTATATATATATATATATATTTATATATATATATATATATATATATATATATATATATATATATATATATATATATAGTGAAACCTTGACTTACGAGTTTAATTCGTTCTGTGACCGAGCTCGTAACTCAATTTGCTCGTTTCTCAAATTAAATTTCCCCATTAAAATGAATTGAAATGCTATTAATCCGTTCCAGCCCCCCAAAAACCAC
The DNA here is from genome assembly GCF_964187855.1 of Myxine glutinosa. Lineage (NCBI taxonomy): Eukaryota > Metazoa > Chordata > Myxini > Myxiniformes > Myxinidae > Myxine > Myxine glutinosa. The sequence continues at coordinate 53,022 of NW_027617752.1, forward strand.
ACCAATTTTTTTTGAAATATATATATATAAATATCTCGCGCTTTATATTTCACCTGTATGCAGCATACAAGTTGGCAGGATGGCCTGGACTGGAGGTACGCACACTTGACTCTAAACTGTCCAGCCTGGGTTTGAATCCCGACCCAGCTATAACCTGTCATGTCGGTGTTTCACAGGCAGGGTGATTCATCAATGTGTGTACCGCTAAACTGGGCGCCCCGTTTGCGTCCCATTAGTTGATGGATGTTAAGGATCTCACCGTGTCTTCCACAAAGAGAAGGCGAGCTATCGCCAGCACTCTGAACAAGTTGTGGCCTGGCATGCTCTTCTCCTCTGCCGTTATATACGTCCTCCTCGGCATCTTTTTCCAGAAGAGCCCTGTCTCGTCACAGTTGAAGATTTGCTGGGGGATGTATCCTTCGGCTTCTATCAGTTCGGCAAAAGTTATAATAAAATCTTCAGCTGCCTTCACATCCGAGCTTGCTGCCTCACCATGCCTGACGACGGAGTGAATGCCGGTCCTCTTCTTAAAATTATCAAACCATTGTGTGTCGGTTTGTCTTTTTGTGTGATTAATGTTAGCTCTTTCACGAGCCTCGATCTTGTATACAACAAAAAAAAAATAATAAAATAAAATAAAATAAAACCTCTATTTCCTTTTTTTCCTTTCGTTTATCTTTCTTTCAGTTTGTTTTGTTGCCTCCCTTTCCCGAAGTTAGGGAAATCGGAGCGGTCTGTTTACTTCCCATCCCTGGAGTTCTGGTAGGGAAGATTATATTATATATCCACTCTCCCCGAGTCGGGGAGGGGTTGTAAGTGCAGCTGTTCTTGCATGGCAGCTGCACTGTCTCGATATACGGCTTTTCAGAGCCTGACCTGTAAGCACGGGTTCTTTTGTGTACCTCCGGAACGTGAGGTTAGTGTCGAGGACGTTGTCCTCGCGACCGGTCGTGTTGTCGGGATCGACAAGGTTGTTGCCGCTTCGCGGAACAAGAACATTTTTTTGTCCGACGCGGATTGTGTCCCACAAATTGTCGAACAGGGTTTGACAATCGATCCAGGTTTATTTGTTATGGTTTCCCCACTTGATAGCCCAGCAATAAAAGTCGTGATATCCAATTGCCCCCCATTTGTATCCGACGATGTATTAATTAAAGAGTTATCCCGATATGGTACCATCGTGTTTCGTGTCTCCATGATTTCCTTCGGGTCACGGAACAACGATTTAAGACACGTTGTCTCATTCCGGCGGCAAGTGTTTATGATTTTAAAAGATTCCCAGAAGGATTTAAACCTTATAGTAAAATGAAAGCATCAACAGAATGAATATACAGTTTACGTTTCCACCAACGTTTTAAAATGTTTTGGTTGCGGACAATTTGGGCATGTTAAGCATGACTGTCCCCGAAAAGAGAACTCTCCACAAGTACAACCTCCCCTCCGAATTGGGAATAAGCAAGCCCCCCACCTTCCCACCACCGATCCAAACCCTTCCACCACCGACCCAAGCCGTCCCACCACCGAACCAAGCCTTCCCACCACCGAACCAAGGCTTCCCACCACCGAACCAAGCCTTCCCACCACCGACCCAAGCCTTCCCACCACCGAACCAAGGCTTCCTGCCACCGACCCAAGCCTTCCCACCACTGACCCAAGCCTTCCCACCACCGACCCAAGCCTTCCCACCACCGACCCAAACGTTCCGATCACTGATCCAAGTCTTTCTACCATCGACCCAAGCCTTCCTACCACCGATCCAAGCATCCCCACCATACCCCCCTCCCCTCCCCTTGAAACGAGGCCCCCCCTCTACTGCAGGAACTAATTGCAGCCATCTCTTGTCAATAATAGACCTCACCCCCAGCGACATCGTTAAATCACAGCTTGTTTCCTGCTACAACTGATCCTATCTCTCTCTCCGGAGGTAGCCGATGGAAATCCTCCCCCAATGATTACGTCCTCCCCCCCCCCCCTCCCCCCAATCCCCTGCAATCTTTCCCCACTAACCAGGACGAGGTTCAATTAGTCTGCCCAAAAGGAAAAAGACATTTGCAAACAACAGATGAAAACGGTCAACTCTTTAAAAAACCCACAACTGAAAACCGACAGCCCCTCCCCCCTGCCCCAGATTTGTCCCTCGTCACAGAAAATCGTTTCTCTGTAATGGAGGACATAGATGTGGATGAATTTTCGCCCTTGTCTACTGACCTAGAAACTGATATGGTTGAATCGCAAAAATTAGTACCTGCCCCTTCCCCCCCCCCCCCCCCATCCCTGAAGATGGCTTATTGCTCTGCCTCCCCATCCCCTCCCTCTATGGACTATGCCATATCCGATAATGTGGAGGGATGTGATGACGGTGAGGAAGTAAATGATGAAAACCAGTATGCCACATCATCTGAGCCATCTGATATAAATGACTCTGTTGGTGAATGTGGCGGCTTTAAGGAAGAAGGAACCCATCCAATCCCTCCCTCTGAGATAAAAAGGTTTCTTAAGGGCACATTCCGAAAAAGGAATGTTGTTATAGGAACTTTTTTTCCGGAGCGACCTGATTTTATACATTCCGCTAGTTTGATGGTAAAACGGCCCCATGTTTTTAATTTAAATTCCTCCCAACGTCACCGGTTAAAGAAGTGTACGCAAAAAGCTAAGAATGAACTGCTATCAAAAAATTGAGTGGTTGTCACCCCTCCTTGTGTTTGTAATGAGTTTCTCGTTTTGTAGCCTGAATATTAACGGAGGATGTAGCTCTGTCCGTAAAGTTCAAGTAAGGATTTTTTTATTACAGAAGAAAGTTGACATTGCCCTTTTACTACAAGAGACCCATGTAATGCCAACGACTGCTGTGTCGCAGAGTGGTGTAGGCTCTTCCCTGGCCTTTCCTTTTTTAGTAACAGTGACTCCTGTAAAGGCGGTATAGCAATCATTCTTAGCCCTTCCTTTTTGCCTTCATTGCTTAAATTTAACGAAATACAAAAGGGATCTCTAGCATCCCTAGAATTCCACTACTGTGGAAAATTTTATACTATTTTAAATATCTATGCCTTAAGTACGCCTGTAGTTCGGCGAGATTTTTAAAATAACCTTGGGACACACCTAACTTCCCTCGACAGCCAAAATGCCCTAAAAGACCAAGACAATCATGTTTGTATTGGTGGAGATTTTAATTGCACCCTCCAGCCCCAACTAGACAGGAACAGTGCAGAGCCCCCAACCTGCCCTCCACAACCCCCCTCACCAAAATTTTAAAACAAATGAATTTGACAGATATATGGCGGGTACAGCACCCATCAATCAGGCAATACACATGGTGTCGATGCATTCAGGGTAATATTGTACTTGCTCGCTTGGACAAGTTTTATATTAATCCTCCACTTGATCGCCTCGTTCTGTCATCCAAAATTTGCCCATCAGGATTCTCGGACCACAGCGCAACATTTCTCAATTTCTGCCCCCTGCCCGAAACACAAGAGTGCTTTTTGGAAATTTAATAATAATTTACTTGATGATAGTACCTTTAAGGACTTTTTTCCGGAAATTTGGAATATCCTGGTTGCCTCCCAAGGGAATTTCCCAAACCTCAAACAATGGTGGGATAATGCCAAAACGCACATCAGACTGTTCTGCCAACAATATCGTGCGTATGGTGTTCAAGACGAAAAAAAACCACAGCCCTACTTGAAGATGAAATCCTGGAATTACAGGAACAGCTCCAGGGAACTGCAAGTGTGAGCTACCAGGAAATGAGGCAGCAAATTCATGGAAAAACGGCCTTACTGAATTCCATATCTGAAAGGCGAGCACAAAATGCCTTGTTGCGCCTGAAGATGAGGTACATACACGACTTTGATGCTCCAACCAAATTCTTCTTCAGCCTTAAAAGGGGGGCCTCTTTGTCAGTGATTACACGCTTGCTGCATGATTGGGAACTCCTTTATGAAGATGGCAGAATCAGGGAATGTGCCCAGAAACATTTTAAACAACGGTTTATGCGGCATGACATTAACCAGGAGGCAATATCTGAACTTATTTCTAACCTTCCAACATTGGTGGAGGATCAGAAGCAGCAGTTGGAGGATCCTCTTAGTTTACCTGAGCTCACTGCTGCCTTGATGGCCTTGGAACCCGATAAAGCCCCTGGACTGGATTGGCTGACTAGCGAATTTTTCCAGTGTTTTTGGGACGCCATTGGACCTCACCTACTACAGGTATTGAATGAATGTTTAGAGGACGGACAACTGCCGTGGAGTTGCCGGAGAGCAGTCACCACTTTAATTCCTAAGAAAGCGGACACTCAACTTATAGAGAATTGCCGTCCTATTTCTGTTTTATGTATGGATTATAAAATTTTAGCCAAAGCTTTGTCCAATCGAATGAAACCTTTTATGAATGTACTAATAGGAGAACATCAATCCTTTTGTATCCCTGGACGTACTATTTTTAATAATGTCTTTCTTATCCGTGATACCATTCGGTTTTGTAACAATTTTAACAAGAATGTTGGTCTGTTTTTCATTGCCCAAGGAAAAGCCTTTGATTGTATTGACCACATGTACCTTTTTAGAGTTTTGGAGAATTTTGGTTTTGGGCCTATTTTTATCTCGTATGTTAGGCTTTTGTATTGTAATATATCCAGTGTTCTTAAAATTAATCAAGTATTGTGTAGCCCCATTGCTGTGCAACGGGGAGTACGGCAAGGTTGCCCGCTATCTGGACTTTCATATTCTCTTGCCATCGAACCTCTTCTGCTCCAATTATGTACGCACATTTCTGGCTTCACTGGATCAATTCTTACCACACCGCTAAAAGTCTCTGCTTATGCAGATGATGTTTGTATTTATGTAAAAAATAATGCTGATGTCACTGCGGTGGCTCGGGCATTAAAGACATATTGTCAGGCTTGTTCAGGCCAGGTGAACTGGAAGAAGAGTGAAGCCCTTTGGATAGGACCCGGAGATTGCCCGCCAATTGTCCTGCCAGGAGGAGTGAACTGGCAGAAAAATGGCATCAAATACCTCGGTATTTTCCTAGGAGACAACACCTTTGAGCAGCAGAACTGGGTCGGATTACCGGACAAGGTAATGGCAAAACTAGCCTGTTGGAAAGGACTTCTTTCTCAACTTTCTTACCGCGGAAGAACTCTTGTCATTAACAATCTTGTCGCCTCTATGCTATGGCATGATGATATGCCTACAACCGCCTGGGAGCCTTCTTATTACACTCCAAAAGAGCATTGTCGATTTTTTCTGGAGTGGGAAACACTGGCTCCAACCCGCCGTGGCATACTTACCACTTACTGAAGGTGGCCAAGGTCTCATTGACATCCGCAGCCGGATTATGGTCTTCCGGCTTCATATCGTTCGTCAACTTATATATGGAGATGAAGCCCTACTCTGGAGGCCTCTGGCTAATTGCATATTGCAGCTTACATGCAAGCTGGGCTACTGCCGATAACTTTTCTTGATGAACCCTCATCAAATCGATTTAGCCTTGCTGCCCACCTTTTTCCAAGGGGTGATGACGCCTGGCAAACCCTGTCCTTTTCCCGTGAAATGGCAACATACAACATGGAAATGTTGTTGAATGAACCCCTATGCTACAACCCCTTCCTGGAAAACAGTTTAAATAATAGGGGACTCGTTCAACGTTTTGTTGATGCCAAGCTGCTGTGAGTAAAAGACCTCATGACAGAGTCTGGGAGCTGCTCTTTGAGTGCTGCTGCTGTGGCACAAAAAACTGGATTAAATTCTGTCAGGATCATCTCTCGGTTCCTTCAAGGGATATCCACAACGTATCGTAGTACCTGCGCGGAACTTGGACCTTCCCCCTAGGAAACAACAGGTGACTTCCCTAAACTCCTTGTCTTCAGCCCACCACTTAATCTGTACCCTGGCCTGAACAGCCCTGATGATACTGCATTATCCCTTCCTTCCTTTCCAAAGAAAACTTTGTACAACGCGTACGTTAAAATTTTATATGCAAAAAAATTTCTGAACACCCGAGGCTTCAATGGCAGGATTTTTTTACCCCCAATATCCCCCAACTGTCCCAATTGGCGAAGTTTTTATCTCTTGCCTACTCCAAAGTATGTTGGAGATATTCAATGGAAGCTTGTACACTGGATTTTACCTTATAATGTTTTACTGAATCGGTTTTCTACTGCTAATTCTAATCACTGCCCTTTCTGTGCATCCGTTGAAACTTTACCGCATATATACCTTGAATGTGAACGACTGCAACCTCTTTTTACCTTTCTCCAGGAACGCTTTGTGAAACTCGGTTCTCTCTTCAATTACAATGTTTTTATTTATGGTGTTTTAGGACCGTCTTCCCTTAGGAATGTGGTTTTAATGAACTTTTTAATTGGTCAGGCCAAGTTTGCAATTTACAAGTCCAGGAGAGAAAAAAATGGGAAACGTTTCTGGTTCTTCATATGATGTACTGCTCACCTTTAAGGCTCTTGTAAGTGCAAGATTAAAGTTAGAGTACCGTTTTTTTAAATGAACAAGAATTTAACATGTTTTAAAGAAAAGTGGGTTTTTAATGATGCCATATGCAAACTTGATGATGATGATTTGATAATAATTTCTCCTTGAGACCATTTTAGTTATTGTGTTTTTTTTTCTTTGTGACTGTACATAACTGATCTTTTTCACTGTTGTAATAATAAAAGGAAGAAACAGTCAGTCTCTCTCTCTCTCTCTCTTTCTCTTTCTCTTTCTCTTTCTCTTTCTCTTTCTCTTTCTCTTTCTCTTTCTCTTTCTCTCTCTCTCTCTCTCTCTCTCTCTCTCTCTCTCTCTCTCTCTCTCTCTCTCTCTCTCTCTCTCTCTCTTGTCTTCTCTCTCGCTTGCCCCTCACGCCTTCCTCTGCCATCGACTCTCTCTCTTGGTTCCGCACTCTCGGGGAAGACGGTTGTGCGTGGACAAAGGGCTTCAGGAAGTGATCGGACCGACCGTATTCAGAGACGCCACCGGGAACTGTGGTTCTCCGTGCAGAGGAAGGGTGGATGAAGCCAGGCACAACTGGAGGAGCACCCTGAATGCGGCCCATTCGCCTCGCGCAGGAGGCCTTCATTGAGGCCTAGTGAGGCCTGTTTCACGCCAACGCGCGCGCTTTGCACGCAACGTCGCCAGCGCCCCAGACGATTTTGACCTGACAGACCCAGACCCTGACAAGACCTCACCAGTGATCGGAGCTAAGTTACACACCACACAATTATTTTCAGTTATCGTTTCCCTTCGTCTGTGTTCTAAGTCTGGTGAGGGAACGCTCCATTTAGGAACTTAGTTTTACCATCGCGCTTTTCTTTGTCCCGGCATTCCGTTTTAATAAACCTGTTAATTTTTGTACATTTTAAATCCGCCTCAGTTTGAGTTACTTTTTGCAGGTTGGGACTGCCGGCAATCGCGACAGGTAATCTTCAGATTCTTCTTCTTCTCTTTCCTCCTCGCGCGCATATATAGTAAAATCCGCATTTGATCATCGACTTCGGAGTTAAAAGCTCGCTATTGGCCATCCGTGACTCTCCTCGTGCTAACTGGGAGGAAATCACACGACAATATGTTTATTTATATATATATATATATTGTTACGGTTCGCGGTTAAGGATGTTATATTTGCCGAGCGGAGGCCCCGCGACCTAACAGTTTTTCCCGACTCACCCGATTCACCCACACGTTGGCCGTATTGCGCCACAGCTATTCAATGTGGAAAACTCGAAAGCGACCGAATGCAAAGAGGAAGAAGAAGAAGACGTACGGAGGAATAACAGGTTTTATTAATTATTTTCACAAGCCAAAGCAAAGAGAGCAGTTGGTTATATGCAGAAAATGGAAGGAGCAGGCACACAGTGAAATCTTTAGCTTACCTATACAAGCTTAATTAATAAACCCCAGGACAACGTTGAAGACAGACGGACGATCATACTTACACGGGGAAATGCAGGCAGGAATGAATGGCTTGGAGATGGGTGGCTTTTAGAGGCAAGGAAGGTTCAGCGGGTACTGGGCACGGTCGGGCCAGAAGGCACCGCCGTCAAGAAGCTGAGCTTTGGTCCCAAACTGCGCGGGCGAAGTTCCTTTCTCTGTACTGCTGCCGCGTGCACACCTTGCGTTGCCCCGGTCCGCTTTTCCTGCAGCGCGGCACGTCTCACGGCGGCTCGGTCACACCTGCTCGTCTCCAGCGCATCTCCTGGACCCATCTCCGTAAAAGCTCATCTCGTATCTGCTTGGGAGCGTCCCGCGGCGGGTTATATAAGCCCCGCCCTTCACCCTTTTCGAACCTTCCCCAAACGTTCTCTCTCCGCCCTCTCAAGCCAAACCCCTTGTTCTGGGTTGGATGAGCGGGGCCGACTTACTCCTCCCCTCTATGACGAGGTGGAGACCCGCCTTTCTTCTTCGGCGTTACCTCGTGCGTAATGGAGTCAAATGCAGCAAAGTGGACGGCAGATGAAAATGCAGTAAAGTGCCTAAAGAGGCAATTGCAGCAAAATGGCGAACCTGGCACTTGGAAGCTGCCATGGGGCGTCAGAGGGCCTACTCTTATTTAATTCGGTGCAATGAAGAGTCAAACTAGTGGGAAACACATCCTTAGCCTACACAGAGAATAAGGGACTAACTATTTAAAAGGATATATCGTGTCCTGTGTGTAGGTTTATGGAATTAACTAAGAGGACGAGCTGCGACCATTCTTTACATTACAAGGGTCAGTTACACACAACAAAACCATACTTTTCACATTCGTTACACTTTCTCAAAATTGTTACACTTCTCAAATCCATTACACTTCTCAAATTCGTTACACTGCACCCTCCTTTCTTCAGGCCCGTACTCGGGCCTACAAAACTTTAACTTAGTGTGACACGTAGGTGTAATTCCCTCTACAATTAACCTGACCCTGAGTGTGACAATTTTAAAACACAAATAAATATGTCCCCCTGCTGCATTGCACCCTGCCTAACAGATTTGCGCCCACAGGATAACCGAATTACGGAATTGTTTTCAAGCTATACATTTACGGTGGGGAGCATTATTTACAGTGATGTTCTTTCTTATTTACAACGCAACCCAGGACCTGTTTTTTTTTTCTTTTCTTTTTAGGGAAACAAAGAGAAGGAAATTCCTGTTGGGAGGGAGGAGACAGCACGCATTGCATCGATGCACCAGTACCAATAACACCAAAGCACCCAAAAGCACCCAAACGCACCAACCAGTGCACAGTCATTACTGTTTGCAATAAACACACAAAAAAAACAACTGGTGGTGGTCTTCTTCTTCTCTGCTGGGCCGATGTTCTTCCCGATGTCTTCTTGCTTCATGCGGCCTACTTGGACATATAAAAAGCACAAACCGTGTCCATTTTTATTTAGGGCCACAGGGGCCAACTAAGGGTGGTCCACCTGTTTGGCATAGGAGCCACCTTACCGAGGTCCGCAAGCAAGATTCCCTGGCCACTATGGCCGGTCTCCAACAGAGGTGCCCTGCCCCAGAACCTGGGGTCCATCAAGTGGTACTTGGCCGCAGAACAGCGGTCCATAAAGTGGTACATCAATGCAATGCATGCTGGTTGAGAGGGTCCTGGCACACAAGACGACCTCCGCACGCTCCCCTCAACACCCAATGGCGCACAGTCCTCAGGTGGGAGACAAAAGGGGGGGAAAGACAGATGAGCGAGGGGTAAGGTCACAAGGGTACACATCAAACAAGGCAATGCAAGGCGAAGTGCGTATGGAGAGCGAAGTGAGAAAGCTCGTCCCTACCGTACGTCACCCCCCCTGTCACCTACTCTACCCTTGCCCTTACCCCATATTTACAAAATCTACACCTTTACAAATCCATCGCTACCGTCCCATCTTCCCCATATTTCCCCTACACCAAATGCGTCTCCACAATCCCTCTATCCAAAATTTGCCATCACCCAATTCATCATCAACCCTCATAAGGAGGAAGAGATGGAACATCAAGGCACAATGTCACACCCACGTCATGATGCGTCTCACATTCCAACATTTGCATCAATAAAAATAATAAAAACCACCTGGCATGGTGTGGAGTACCTGTCACCTCAGGTGAGTGGATGCAGATGGTGCAAGGAGATTTTCATCCTAACTACTTTCTAAATGACATTAACACGCTTTACACTACCCGGGGTCTTTCCCTGCCAATCCATTGGCCAACTTACACTATGGGTTCTAAAAACCAATTCCCATTGACCAAACTGTGGTGCTTCTCCATTTTGGGGTCTCACTCCCCAGATTCATCTCCCGGTGCCCTTGCACAATTTCTGGGCTGAGACGTGTAGCTCTCCCAGCAGGTCTACCCACCTGCATACCTCCACCACTGTAGTTGCCACCCGAGCTTACCTAGCTCCTCACCCTAACCTAACTAACTGGGGAAGGCCCCTCCTGGCTCTGTCACCCCACTCGGTGCCCTCTGGCACTGGGCTACCCGGGTCCGTCCTCCGGATCCTCGGGCCCCATCCACAACTACCGGCTCCCAGAGCCCACCTGCGGCCTCACCTGGCCGACATCCTCACAGTGGTGGAGTGCCCAAACCAACTACACACACTAACAGGCTACACGCCCAGCCATTTCCACAACACTAATGCACCCATTCAAATACCATTCTTCCACCACGCACCACAGATGCCAATATCCAACCACAATTTACCTATACCCTCTACCTAACACTTACACTACCCTCCCCGGGTATTCGTGATGGGGGTCCATCCTTCCCCCACTCACACCTTAGCACCATCCACTCCACTCCATAGTTTCCACCATACTCACTCCACGACCATCCATTCCAATACTCCATGTACTCCACACTCCATGTATTCCACATTCCATGTATTTCACACAACCATTTATTCCATACACCTGTTGGTGCACACCTGTGCACTCACACCTGGTGCCACCTGCACCCTCCTTCCTTCCTGGACCATTTGGTCAACACCACATGCAATCACCACTACTCCCTCATACACTGCTCCATACACCTGTTCAGTTGCACACCTGTGCAATCACACCTGTACACCATACACACGGCATCATCTAATCTACCTGGTGCCCTGCTAACTTAGTGCTCCCCGTCTTCCCTTTAAACTTAGCACATACCATGTCATTATCATCCACACTACCCTCTCTGCGTCCCCACTACAGGTGTCATTGTCACTACCTAATCTTAACGTCACCTAAGGTCATCTTCTAGGTCCCTACACATTATCCAAACCCTCCCTCGGCGAGCTTACACTGCCATAAACCCCATAAATCTAGTGCTCCTTTGCCCCCCGCTGTGAGGGATGACAGAGTTGCCATCCCACCACATCGGGGATCTCTCACTATAAATTTTGCTCGTCCAAATCCAACAAATCAAAAATTTGCCAATCATCTGCCAATCCCTGTACCATTACCAATCATCACTCTGCCAATCCTTTGCCAATCATCAAATTTTGTTTTTCTAATTTCGGGTCCAGACCACTATCCTCATCATTACAGTCTACTTACTAATGCCTCTCGGTGCGCCAATTCACTCCTACAGCCCGGCTTCGCACGGCCGAGCAATGAATGCGGGTTGTTTGGTGCCGGCGGCTGGATGCGTCCGGCACTCGGTGCAGGGAAGGACGCTTACCCGGGCCGAGGTCTCCCCCACCACCTCGGCACGGTGCCATCCCATGGCCCAACCGACCTGCCGGAACGCCTCAACAAAAGGGGGTCGCCATGACGACCCTTCCTATTGGGCTGCCCGTTCCACCTAGCGGAGCACGGACGCGGCCATTCCAAACGCGGCCCAGCATGGATCACGTACGGCGGTCCTTTCGAACCCGCCGTGGTTCGGATCCCCGCTGGTCCTCGCGGCACGCGAAGCTGCCCGACGCGCACCGAGGGCCCAATTCGGCTAAATGTCGTTCTAACCGCTACCCCGGTTACCGTCGATGCCTCACCTGCATGCTTACACGCATACGCTACCCCTTTCACCCTCACTGAGCTCGATGCTCCAACGCCGCCCGTACACCCCGCATACTTCGTTATTGCACTCGTTCTTTCGCTCACAGACTTGGTCACACACCTGATCACAGAACACCTTGGCACACACTCGTCGTTCGCACACCTCACCAACACACCTCTTTGCGCCCCCTCCTCGGTCACCTCCTCTGTGACAATCACAGGTGTGCTCTCACTCGCACACCCAACCACGTGCCTCACTACCAAATCAAATGTGCATTCCCACACACGCTCTACCATTCCAGGTGTGCATCCTTCCATTCCAGGTGTACATCCTCTCTCACCTGTCACAACCAACTCACGCTCCGTGTCACTCGCACTACTCTCACCTCCACTCTTGACAACGCACTCACCCTTACTCTCGACAGCGCACTCTTTCCTCATGCACCTGTCCGTTACACATCTTTCTCGCGCACACTCTTCCGTTACACCCTCTGTAACACTCACCACAGGTGTGCATTCTCCCTCACTCTTAACAGCGCACTCTTTCCCCATGCACCCGTCCGTTACACACCTTTCTCGCGCATCCTCTTGCGCACACTCTCCCGTTACATCCTCTGTAACACTCACCACAGGCGTGCATTCTCCCTCACTCTTGACAGCGCACTCTTTCCCCATGCACCCGTCCGTTACACAACTTTTTCGCGCACACTCTTGCGCACACTCTCCCGTTACTTCCTCTGTAACACTCACCACAGGTATACACTCTCTTGTTACATCCTCTGTAACACTCACCACACCGCGCTTCCATGTGCCCCCTCGCACACGCGCTTCGACCAACTCACTCTCGACAGCACACTCACTCCTCGGCGCGCACTTTTTTCTCACACACCCCAGAGTCGGACATTCTCACACACCTCCTCCTTCGCACACCGTACCTGTCGTACACTTCACCAACGGCCTCTCACGAACACCCGGATCCAAATCAACCCCCAAGCCGACTGAAGCTTTCCTCACATCATATGCATTTCCGAATATATCGCCACTCACCTTGGCACCTCGTCTCCGCACCTCCTTCGCCACCTGCAAACTCTTTATTTGGTTGGGTGAGCACATCATCACGATTCGAGCACAGACCTTGTACCAATTCCATTACCTCCTCCTTTATTTCCTTTTTAGTTTCTGTCCGTCTCTTCTTAATTTCACTCACCTCTTCTTCCACTTCCTCTAATTTTTGCTTCACCTCTTTTATTTCCCGGTGCATCTCCTCAAGTTCGTCCTCTAAGGCTATTTTGACCGTCTCTATGTGCGTCCTCACCTCTCGGTCCTTTGTCTCCATTACTTCTGTCACCTCGTCCAACCTCGTTGTCAGTCCCTCACGTACCATCTGACATTGCCTCTGTGTCGCTATCAAGTCATTTTTAATGTCGTGTTGTGTCGCTTTTAACCCTCCTAGTACCGCAGTGTTCCTTTGAACCTGCTCCATTAGTTCTTTTTGTCCCTCTGTCAGCTGTTCCACCTCCTCCGTCAGGTCCTCTATTCCCCCTTGTAACCTCGCCGTATTATTCCTCAACTCTTTCTCCATACGCTTTTCACCTCGCTTTACCTCCTCGCGTACCCCCGAGACCTCCTCACTTACACCTCGTCGTATCTCCTCCTTCATCTCCTCCCTCTCTTTTGTAGATGCCACCCTCATCTGTCCCAATTCATCCCTCTGAGCATCCAGTTTACTTTCTAACCCGATTTTCACCTCCTCTATCTGGTTCCCCATCTGTTCGATTTCCCGGGCGGATTGCTCCCCTATTGCCCGCAATTTGTCTTCCATCCTATTTTCTAGCCCCTCTAACCCATTTTTCACCCCCTCTATCTGATTCTCCTGGGCAGCCATTCTATTTTCCACCCCCGTTAACCCATGTTTCACCCCCTCTATCCCATTGTCTAATCCCTCAAATTTCTTGTCTAAACCCTCAAATTTCTTGTCTAAACCCTCAAATTTAGCTTCTAGCCGTTCCCCCATTTCTCCAATTTTGCCCCCCCATTTCGCCCATTTTGCCCCCCATTTCGCCCATTTTGCCCCGCATTTTGCCCCCCAATCGCTCACTATCAGCCCTCAATCCCACAATTTGGTTTCCCAACCGCTCACCCTGAGCATCCATCCGGTTCCCCAAGTCATTCCTCAGGTCTTCACCTGTCTGGACCATGAGCGCCCTTATTTGTATCATAAAGGGGTCCAAATTCACCGGTGCTGCTACGGTCACGGGCGCCGCCAAATTTGGTGCCCCCGTAACCTCGTGCGCGAGGGCGCCATTTTGCGCACCTGATACCCCTCAACCACATTGCCAATGTTCTCCTCCTCTCTTTCATCCACATACATTTCCTCGAGGTCCTGGGTCGATTCTACCCTGTCTATCTCTCCCACCGACATCCCGTCGCCTTGACCAGCCATGGCGCGATTTCAAAATTCGGGTTTTGCTTTAAAACAACACAAATTTCCAGCAGCTCCAGATTTTGACCAAATTTTTTCCTAGATGTTTTTAAAAAAAATTTGGTTCGGGCCTCGAATCTCACCCCCAGACACCAATTGTTACGGTTCGCGGTTAAGGATGTTATATTTGCCGAGCGGAGGCCCCGCGACCTAACAGTTTTTCCTGACTCACCCGATTCACCCAGACGTTGGCCGTATCGCGCCACAGCTATTCAATGTGGAAAACTCTAAAGCGACCGAATGCAAAGAGGAAGAAGAAGAAGACGTACGGAGGAATAACAGGTTTTATTAATTATTTTCACAAGCCAAAGCAAAGAGAGCAGTTGGTTATATACAGAAAATGGAAGGAGCAGGCACACAGTGAAATCTTTAGCTTACCTATACAAGCTTAATTAATAAACCCCAGGACAATGTTGAAGACAGACGGACGATCACACTTACACGGGGAAATGCAGGCAGGAATGAATGGCTTGGAGATGGGTGGCTTTTAGAGGCAAGGAAGGTTCAGCGGGTACTGGGCACGGTCGGGCCAGAAGGCACCACCGTCAAGAAGCCGAGCTTTGGTCCCAAACTGCGCGGGCGAAGTTCCTTTCTCTGTACTGCTGCCGCGTGCGCTCCTTGCGTTGCCCCGGTCCGCTTTTCCTGCAGCGCGGCACGTCTCACGGCGGCTCGGTCACACCTGCTCGACTCCAGCGCATCTCCTGGACCCATCTCCGTAAAAGCTCATCTCGTATCTGCTTGGGAGCATCCCACGGCGGGTTATATAAGCCCCGCCCTTCACCCTTTTCGAACCTTCCCCAAACGTTCTCTCTCCGCCCTCTCAAGCCAAACCCCTTGTTCTGGGTTGGATGAGCGGGGCCGACTTACTCCTCCCCTCTATGACGAGGTGGAGACCCGCCTTTCTTCTTCGGCGTTACCTCGTGCGTAATGGAGTCAAATGCAGCAAAGTGGACGGCAGATGAAAATGCAGTAAAGTGCCTAAAGAGGCAATTGCAGCAAAGTGGCGAACCTGGCACTTGGAAGCTGCCATGGGGCGTCAGAGGGCCTACTCTTATTTAATTCGGTGCAATGAAGAGTCAAACTAGTGGGAAACACATCCTTAGCCTACACAGAGAATAAGGAACTAACTATTTAAAAGGATATATCGTGTCCTGTGTGTAGGTTTATGGAATTAACTAAGAGGACGAGCTGCGACCATTCTTTACATTACGAGGGTCAGTTACACACAACAAAACCATACTTTTCACATTCGTTACACTTCCTCAAAATTGTTACACTTCTCAAATCCGTTACACTTCTCAAATTCGTTACAATATATATATATATATATATATATATATATATATATATATATATATATATATATATATATAGATATATGTTGAGATTGAGACTCAAGGACTTGAGACTGAGATGGAACAACTGGTATATTTTATTGGACTCGTCAAACACACAGGCTGCGGAGAGCAGACGTCGAACAGAAGGTCACAGATGATCAACTCTCCAACAAAGGCTCTAAAATAATTCGATTGAAACTTGTTATATATAGGGAATACTAGGGTGTGGTTCTAGCTCACAAAGATAGAGAAAGAATGGGCTCATTGGTCCCCCACCATCAGTCCCATCCTGTTGTTCAGTTCGTTAAAGGAAGTTCATCCAAGGCCACTCATGGGTAAGCTCAGATAAGGAGATGGTCAGCAATATGTGGCAACATGTTTACAACTTTCTGTTTCGAGACTTGGGTTGGGAAAGTACAAAGGGAGTGGACACTCGCAAATGTGTCAACCTACAGGATATTGGCAAGGTCTTGTGGGAGGCTGAAAGATAGCAGCTGCAACCAAGGCCACAAAAGGGGGACAAGGGATTATGCCACACAGGGCAATAGCTCACAAGCACAGGACTCCTTATTAGGGTATAACACATCCTCAATGAACATGAAAGGACTCTGAGTATTTAAAAGAATACAGTAATCAGTCAAAACAAAACATATAATTGGTTATGCTTGGTAATTGGTAGAGCAACATAAGAGCACAAAAGGGGGAGGGGAATAACAGCTCCCCACATACCGCCCTTTTTGATCTAAGATACAACGTTCTCTACGAGCCAATCAAAGGCCTTTATTTCAAACAAAGTAGAAAAGAAGCAACTAAAAGGTTCATTCAGCATATCCCGCGAAGGCAGCCCAGTGAGCATGTCACGCGCCTCCATGCACCTCACATCGCACTCAGCAGGATGATTCGCGTATGTATGTGAGTATGTAATGTGGGTCCGTAGAAATAGGAAGATCAAATAGCATGTCAAATCCAAAAGCAGTAAAATAAGCAATGTAAAGGGTTCACTAAGCACACCACGCGAATGCAGCCCAGTGAGCATGTCCCGCGCCCAAAGCACCTCACATCGCACTCAGCAGGATGATTCGCGCAGTATGTGAGTGTGTGAGTATGTAATGTGAGTCCGTAGAGGCATGAAGATCGAATAGCGTGTCAAATCCACAACGAAGACGTCTGGGTCGGCCGGCGGCCACACCCAGGAGGATCTCCCGACCCACCCTTTGCCCACAGAGGTGCGGCCGGGACTCCCCCCCGACTGGAGCTCGCCCAAGCAAAATCCCAGGCGCAATCCCTGTAGATCTTCGGCGCTCAATCGATCCTCATGTCCATAAGGCCGCGAATGTGCATTTGTTCTGCAGGGGAATACATAACATCAGTATCAGGTGGCTTAAACCTATGGCCAAACGACAAAGCATAACGGTCCAAAGGAGGGAGAGAAACTTCCTTTGGGTCAAAGTCGAAGTTGTCCGAGGCGATGCTGCTTCCATCGTCATTATCCATGGACGAATCTTCAAAGCAATCAGATTCGGAACTCAGAGCATCTTCATTGTCGAGTTCCTTGCCACCCAAACCCGGGTTTGCAGTCGGGTCCGGAGTTGGGTCTGCATCCAAAATTGGGTCAGTGACGATTGAACCACTGTGAGACTTTGAGGAACAGAGGTGAGCTCGTGAAACATAAAGAGGCAAAGCCGTTGTGGTAGAATAAATCTTTATACTATGTAACTAGTTATGAGATTGGTGAGTGAACCAACAGGTGGTCGTAAGAATGTTAGGAATGTATCTCACTCTGTTAAAGCTGGGAGTCCGTTGTCCACCTCCTGTACAGCCCCGGGCTAGAGCACACTCCTATTGTAAGGTAAATGGAACTCACAGCAGGAGGGAAGCGAGTTGATGCCAGGAGGGCGATTGTGGATGACCAAGGAGCTTTAGCGCACGGAGGATTAACATTCAGCGGACAGGGGATTAACTCCAGTTTGTCCATATAAACCAGAGCAAACGTTGAGTCAGGACACTTGTCCTCAGAAGCTCTGCCCGACGGAATGAACGAATACCAACGAGAAGCAGTGCCAGGAGATCACCGGCGAACAAGAGGAACCAACCACTTCAATAACTAGATTCGTTATAGTGTTGTAGTACCTATTATATTGAAACAAGTGAATTAGGAGTTAATAAAGTCTGGATCTTTGTAAACCTGTTTTCCAGTCATTGGTCTTGAGTCCCAAACACACCTCCACAACACCGTCATTGAGACATAAACATCAGTAGGAGACTTACGCGAGTGGTCCACATCATCATCAGATTCATCATCAGTAACATCATTCTCGGGTGGCTTAGGGCTGCGGCACAGACGGCCAGCAGCAGTCATAGCCTTACCCTTCGAGATAAAGAGAGAGACCTCCTTTAAGTAGTTCATGGTGTCTGCATGTGACGCGTTGGGGCCTAGAGTAATCGGCTTCCAGGCAGCCCGCAATGCTCTGAAGTCCCGCCATGCCTTTTCGGTCGGAGTTGAGTCAAAATCCGGAGCCGGGTCAACAATGGTTGAATTACTGTGTGCTCGTGAGACAGTAATAGCACAAAAATCATTAGGCGACGTCCGCGAGGACCAAATCACGTTTACATCCGAATCCAAGTCCAGTTTGTCAGTGTAATTAAAATAATCATTAGCAGTATGATCTTTCTTAGACAAGTTAATCGAGGAAGAACAATCTTCGGAAGCGGAGATCTCATTATCACTGCCCAGGGTAGCGGAGATCTCGTCGTCGCTGCTCAGTGACTCGTTTGGGTCGTCGTTCCAGGATCCGCAGTCTGTAGCCACGTCGACAGCCGGAGTTTTTGTTGTACACCGCTCCTTTCCTATGCCACCTCCAGGCATTGCAAATCGTCATTGCCGGGCACCGAAGGGGGCTCGGCAGTGACGCACGCTGAAAGAGAGTACTCAGTTTTCACTCTGGTTTCTTGTTTGTTTTCTTGTTTGTTTTCTTTCTTGTTTTCTTGGTTGTCCGGGCGATATCTCAGCCATCCTTTGAGCTAGGAAGCTGAAATTTCGGCACAGTAGTGAGCAAGTCCTTTGTCAAATACGGTATTTTTTGTTTTTTGAATAATCAATTAATTGAGGAGTTATTTAATTATTAGCGTTTAATTAAGTACTTATTTAATTAATTAAATTTCATTTCTCTTCTGACCATTATTAACTCAGGCACCTTTTGAGTTAGGAAGCTGATATTTGGACATGCCAATGACCAGGTGATTTGGCTGCAAAGGATATTTTTGATTTATTAATTAATCAATTAATCGATTAATTATTTAATTATTCGATTAATGACAAAAAATTTTTTTTTTTTAAAGTTACAGATTCTGATGAAATAGTGGTAGTTTATGTGTTCTCTGACCAAATTGATTAATAATTTAATTTTTTTATGATTATTATTTATTTATTTTCATTATTAATCATTTATTTATTTTCTTTCTCATTTGGCCAATATCTCAGGCACCTTTTGAGCTGGGAAGCTAATATTTGGACATGAGTGACCAAGTGATGTGGCTATCAAGGATATTTTTGATTTATTGATTAATCATTTCATCTATTAATTATTTATTGATTAATCGATTAATTATTTATTGAGTAATCAATTAATTATTTAATTTTTTATAAATGACTTATTTAATTAAATTTCTAAAAGATACATCTTCGGATGAAGCACTAGTGGTTTAGTTATGCGATTAGCCAATTGATTATGAAAATATTTTGTGATAATCTTTTATTGATTTTAATTATACAATTAATCAATCAATTAGTGTACACCTCTCCCTCCCAATGCAGCCTCAATGAGCTGCACTGCGGTATTGCCGGGCGCCGGAGGCGCCCCGGCAATGCCGCGCTGCAGCATATTTAATTATTTGGCATGGGGCGGTGTACTTTGAATGTATGTGTACTTGTTTTTGTTTTTGTTTTTGTTTTTGTATACAAGATCGAGGCTCGTGAAAGAGCGAACATTAATCACACAGAAAGACAAACAGACACATAAAACAAATAACATCGGGAGCGGTAGACAAGATGGGGAGAGAGGCGGAAGGACACAAACACAACATTTGAGAGCATGGACCGAAAGACATGGAGACATCGAGAGATCTGTGGGAGGGAGAGGGCTTTTGGGGGGAGGCATGTGAAGGGGGGGGGGGGGGGGTGAGGCATGTGAAGGGGGGGGGGGGGTGGGAGAGGTATAAACATATGGACACTGCCAGGATTCCCAGGAAAGAAGTTGGAATTTCACACAAGGTGGATCTGGGGTGAATTAGTGGGGATAGAAAAGATCAAGGTTTTGGATGGGGGAAGATAAGAAATGGTGGTGAACAGCTGTTTTAAAGACCTGGAGGGAGGAGAGGGATTGAAGGGAGTGTGGGAGTTTGTTCCAGAGGCGGGAGAAAAGAGGCATGAAAGAGTGAAGGTGAGCAGAGAGCCGAGATTTCGGCAGTTTAACCATCAGAGGGTTGCTGGCAGATCTTGTGCGACCTGTAGGAATATTTGGGGGACAGAGCACAGAGAGAGCTGGGGGAGCAAGGCCGGAGAGGAGTCGGTAGAAGACAGAAAGACCACCTACCTGCCTGCGGTGAGTGAGTGAAAGGCCCTTAGAGATAGCTTCATCGCGGGAGATTCCAATGATTTTGAAAGCTTTGGATTCAACAGCGTGAAGCCGAGCCAGGTGTGAGGCAGGAGCACCAGCCCATAGGGGAGAACAGTATTCCATTGAGCTGCGGATGAAAGCCTTGTATGTGGTGAGGAGCTCAGGTGTGCCGAGGAAGGACTTCGCACGACGGAGGATGCCCAGTCGACGACTGGCTTTGGAGGCCAGCTTGGAAATGTGGTTTTCCCAAGAAAGATCATGGCCGATAGTGAGACCCAAAAGCTTGAGCGACAGAACTTCTTGGAGAGGATTGTTGAGAAAGTAGATGGGAGGGTTGTCCAGTCGATCTTTTCGGAGAGACATAGTAAGAGAGTGAGATTTGTCAGGATTGAAAGACATGTTCCACTTGTTTGACCAGTCTGTGATTTTATCCAGGTCTTCAGAGAGTGAGGAGGCTGCAGACTGCCGATCTGAGTGAAGAGGGATGGAGCGGCAGAGAGTGGAGTCATCAGCAAAGAGATAGAGAGGATTTTCCAGAGAGTCGGAGAGATCATTGATAAAGACCAGAAAAAGCACAGGGCCCAGCACACTTCCTTGGGGAACTCCAGCCTGAACAGGAAGGGGAGATGAGAGAAATCCATTCAGGGCCACACGTTGACTACGACCAGAGAGGAAGTCCGCAAGCCATGCATGGAGATTTCCATGGATACCATAGGAGGAGAGTTTGGTGAGCAGAGCTGGGTGCCAGACCGTATCAAAGGCCCGTGATATGTCAAGGGAGACAGCTCTGATTTCCTGTTTGGCATTGAGGACCTCCATCCATTGTTGAGACAGCAGAAGCAGCATGTCCAGAGTAGAGTGACCTGGTCTGAAACCAAATTGATGATCAGAGATCAAGCCATTGGAGAAGAGGAAAGATTTCATATCCGAAGCAATGATGGATTCCATGACTTTGCTGATAATTGGGAGCAGGCTGATTGGTCTGTAGTTGCAAGGATCTGTTTTTGCACCTTTTTTGTGTAAAGCGGTCATGTTAGCTGATTTCCAGGATGCTGGCAGATGACCTTGAGCAAAAGATAGGGTGAAAAGCA
This sequence comes from Myxine glutinosa, assembly GCF_964187855.1. Classification (NCBI taxonomy): domain Eukaryota; kingdom Metazoa; phylum Chordata; class Myxini; order Myxiniformes; family Myxinidae; genus Myxine; species Myxine glutinosa. The sequence goes on from NW_027617752.1 coordinate 74,495, forward strand.
CAGAGAGAGGGTGAGATAGAGTGGCAGAGCAGGATTTTAGGACCGTCTGGTCCAGTTGCAGAATCAGAGTTGAGGTTTGACAAAAACTCCTCCACCTTGTCAGGAGAGAAGGACACAGAGTCCAGGAGCAGTTGGGTTCGACTGGGAAAGGTGGGAACAGAGCGAGATGGGTTTGGGACTAAGGATTTTGAGGTGAACACAGAGTTGAGGCATTCGGCTTTGTCACGTGCGATGTCAACTGTGTGGCCATCTGAGGTAAGGGAGGGGATGGAGGGGGAACAAACACCAGAAACGGATTTGACCAGACGCCACCAGGATTTGGAGGAAGGAGACAGGTTTGAGAGTTCATTCTTGAGTGAGGAGAGATAGTGCTTCCTGGCACTCCTGAGGGTAGACACACACTTGTTCCGAGCTTGGTGGAAGGAACTGAGATTGCCTTCAGTTGGATTAGCCTTCCAAAAGGCAAAGGCAAGTTGTTTCAGGGCAACTGCCTCACCACAAGATTCAGTGTACCATGGACGGGAGGAAGGGTAAGACAACTGAAGGCGAGATGGGATAAATCTGTGCATGAGAGAGATCAGTTTGCTTTGGAAGAATTCCCAGGAAGAATTGATGTCAGAGGCAGTGGAGATGGGAGACCAATCCAGACGATTGATGGCTGCTTGAAGACCGTCCCAGTCGGCCTGAGTGAAATGCCAAACTCGTCGACGCTGAGGAGGCTCTCTGAGAATGGCCAGAGAGATGTCCACTTTGACAAGCACATGATCAGAAGAACCGATTGGAGCAGAAGAAGAGCAGCAGACATTAGCAGGGAAGTTTGTCATAACCAAGTCTAGAAGAGAAGATACTCCATTGGCTGAGATCCGGGTCGGGAAATTGACAGATCGTGTCAATCCCAGTGAGTCACAGAAGTCCTTTGCTGAGGTGCCATGACTGGTGAGAGAGGAACCCACACCCAACCAGGCGGCATGATGACAGTTGAAGTCACCACATATGAGGAAGAGAGAGTTGGGATGAGTGGATAGATGTTGGTCCATGTTGTCAGACAGTGAAATGTAGATGGAGTCATCACTGTTTGGGGGACGGTACAGAACACATATGAACAAAAGGTGGGAGCAGAGAGGAAGCCGTAACCAGAGGTACTCCTGCGGGTGAGGAGGAAAGAGGGCAGTGCAAGGAGAGTGAGGAAGAGAGTTTTTGACAAAGATAGCCACCCCACCACCAGGCCGAGGCTCAGGTCTATCATACCGGAGGAGGGAGTAACCAGGAAGAGATATTAAGGAATCAGAGACATCTTGAAGGAGGAAAGTCTCTGTTAAGCAGATCAAGTCTGGATTGTCAGAAGCAACCTGTATGGAGAGATCAGTCAGGTTTGAGCGAAGGCCCCGGATGTTTGAGGTCCATACCGTTAATGAAGAGAGAGGGGGAGCATCGGGTACAGGACAGGGGAGGGGAGGAGTAGGGTAAGATGAAGGATGAGAGGGGGAGGTAGGGAGAGCAGTTGATAGTGTGTCAGATGTTGCAGAAGAGTTCCAAGAAAGGGAAGGATGAGGAGGATGAAAGGTTTGATGGTGAAGGGATGAGGCACAGTGAGGGGTTGTTTGAGGGGGGGCAGAGGAAAGTAGAAGGTTTGGGGGGGTGGAGGTATGAGATAGAAGGGAGACGAAGTGGGGAGGAGGCAGCTTGGAGGAGGAGGGGGGAGGAGGGAGAATTGGAGAGGAATGGTATGGGGGGAGAATTGAATGGGAGGGATTGGAGGGGAGTTTTGAAGGGGAGGAGTGAGGGGGGAGTTTAGGAGGGGAGGGGCAAGGGGGGAGTTTTGGAGGGAAGGGGCAAGGGGGAAGTTTTGAAGTGGAGGGGCAAGGGGGGAGTTTAGGAGTGTAGGGGCAAGGGGGGGGATTTGGAGGGGAGGGGCAAGGGGGGAGTTTAGGAGGGGAAGGGCAAGGGGGGAGATCAGGAGTGGAGGGGCAAGGGGGGGGGGATTAGGAGGGGAGGGGCAAGGGGGGAGTTTAGGAGGGGAAGGGCAAGGGGGGAGTTCAGGAGTGGAGGGGCAAGGGGGGAGTTTAGGAGTGTAGGTGCAAGGGGGGGGGGGGGGTTGGATGGGAGGGGCAAGAGGGGAGTTTAGAAAGTGGATGATTAATGAAAGACGAACATTGATAACAAATTGGGTTTGTTGTGATTTTCAAGTTAGCAATCCGATTCAGAACGATGGAGGAGGGATGGAATGAATGTGAATTTAGACCATGTAGTGAGGGAGACGTATAAGATATTGAATTTCTTTTTTTTGAAGTGGAATGAGTTGGAGAGGAAATTGAGAAAAGCCTTTTAAATAGGAAGAAAAACAGCATGTTGTAATATACCACTGAATAAAACACAGAAGGGGAAAGGTTAAACATATTTAAATAATATTTAAACAGAACTGTGAACAATCTTATATGCACAAAAATACCAACGGGGGGAGAGCCGAGAGGGACCACCACGAGTCACGTGAACAGGGCAAATGGTGGATGGCAAGGAGATAATGGGGGCGGGGCGAACAGCACACCTGGACAGAAAATACAGGATGAGACAACAGTACACGTGGAGAAAAGAAAATAAATGTTTTTGTTTTTTTGTTTTTTTTGGGGGGGGGGGGGGGGGGGTGGGGATTTAGAACGTTAGACAGAGTATTATGTTCGGGGTAGAAGGGAAAAAACCAAGAGCCAAGCAAAACACGCTTAAGTTAACAAAACACCGACGGGGGTACAACTACAAGGCCGCACACGAGGAGCATAACACGATTAATTAATTACGAGTTACAGGAAATTCAAACCAAAACTAACTATAATCAAACAATAACGCATGGACGATAAAATAACGAGTTGAAATTTGACAATCTATCTGGGGAAATGGGGGAGAAACACGTGGTCGAAGAACGAACGAACGAATAAGAATGAATGAGCACAGAGAAGGTAATGTCTTTTTTTTTTGTTTTTTTGAGTTGAGATTTACATAAGGAAGTAGGCTTTGGGGTGGAAAGACTGGGAAAACAGAGAATGAAAGTTATTGGATCACAAACGACGGACCGCTGAGAGAAAAACAAAGCCTCAAGGTTGTACAGTGTACACTGTACAAGGCCTCAAGACGACGCGAATTAACACGATTTTCAATACAGGTATGAAAGATTTGCACCGAAAATCTTTGTCGGGACAATATACGTACATACACCATAAAATAAATACAGTTTTAACGAAAATACAAATGGGAACGATTACTTAACTTCGATTTCGATGGAGAGCGTGGAGAGCTGCGAAAAAACGAACCCTCGCCAGCAAGACCGGAAACGGACCGATCAGGGAGTTCGGGGGGTTGTGTCCCCGAAGAGCCGATCCAGAGTTGCATCTGGATCCATGGTCAGCTTGGCGGTCATCACCATGGCCTTTTCCGAGGTCGTCTTCAGGGTCCATCCTGTGGTAAACTTTCTCACACACGCAAGGACTAAAGCCTTGATTAGTACACTACAAACCACAATTCCAAGGACTATTGCCAAGGCGGTCAATATCCACTTTACTTTCGTGCCTGTCCATCCTTTAAACCAGTCAGTAAGCCACTGGTGGGAGGCTTCTCGATCCATTCGATCCTTTGTCAATATATGTGCACTTTCTCTTAACCTTATAATAGCAGCGCTAACCCCCTGTGAAGGATCAGGAATATACGTACAACATTTACCTTTAATTATTCCGCACACCCCTCCTCGTTCTGCCAATAACATATCTAAAGCGACCCTGTTTTGCATAACCATCGTACGCAGGTGGATGACCGTGTCCAACATTTCATCATGGGCTGTAGCGGAGTCGTTGGCCACCCTTTCCAGGATTAGCGCAATTTTGTCAATACGGTAACTATTCATGACCGTTCCTGCCCATGGGAAGAAGAAGCTAACGGCTTTCTCCCAATCGGCACCGTGTAAGGTGGTGGTGTCATCGTCATGCCAATAGGTGCTCCTTTGTGTCCTTATGGGTGCCGTGGTATCATGCAAGTTTTGTCGCAGTTCCATCCCTGGAAAAACCGATCCCAAATAGCAAGTTCCTCCCCAATGGTCGGGCAAATACGGATAGGCCTTGTTTCCGCATATGAACATAGTCCCGTGTGGTGCCACTAAATGAGTGGACATACAGGTGCGAAGGGGTTGAGAGTGGAGGGCCCCTACCCATGCCAACTGGAGGTGTGTGACGTTGTGTAAGGGCGAGCTTGGCATGGTGACATTCACCAGCAACCCCTTTTTTCCTTTCCCCGGGTCCACGGGGAGAGTATTCCTGCACAGGGACCTGCCCATTTGTATGTGGCCCTTTCCTTCTAAACAGAGGGCCCCCTGTGCCGGTGTAACCCAAGCCGGCGCAGGACGTTCCTTAAAGTGCTGGGTTTGGATCGGGGGATGGTACTGGAAGACGCGTTTGCACGCGGTCCCGCCAGTGCCTTGGCTTGTGAGGGTTGTACTAATGCATTTGGTGTTTAGTGGCTGCGAACACAAATCATTGAGTGACAGAGGTAGAACCACCATGGGTATTCCGATAGTGCTGGTGCGGGGAAAATGCATACAAATCCAACATTCTGTCCTATTTTGTGCTATGGCCATGTGTCTTGCTACCTTCCAATATGTGTTTTCCTCTGGCTCTGTCCTTACTTCTTTGGCAGGTGGGGGTTTGATTTGGGTTGCGGCGCAAGCGGGTCGTATTTTGTTCATGGTTGTCCCTCCTTCGGTGAATGGTGATTTTGCTACCTTCTGGCGAGGGGGCCACACTTCACATTCAAACACCAACGTTAAATTTCGGTCGACCAGGGCATATGTCTGTAGGGTAGTATTCTCAAGGCCCGTGCCCCATCGGAACCCTGCGGCGGCGTAACCCTGCATCGCCCCAGTGTATTTCCCATTCGCCGCCTGCCTGCGCTTGGTCAGGACTGTGCGTTGTTTCATTCCTCCTGAACCTCCAGTCATTATTTTGTAGTAATCCAATCTTAGTTCCGTCCATCTTATGTACAACCACTTGAAGTCCGTCTCCAGTTTACAGCAATTTACTGATATGTTGTGTCCCCGAAGAGCCGTTATGTATTTTTGTTGTGGTACTGCAGGGAGTGGGGGGAACGTTGGTCCAGTTTCGTGTGCTGGTATTGTGGGGAAGTCCTTTTCCTGTGGGTTAAAAATCCCATGCCTATGTTGAGCAAGGCTCGGGAGTCCTGTTATCATAACGATCATTAGCCTATGAAAACTGTAGTACCCCCAACGGTGCATTGTCTTAGGCAGTGTGAGGTGTAGTGTCTGGTGTGGCCTGTGGTGCGGGAATGGACAACTTACAATGAGTGGCGTGAATCCACGAAGGCTTACCCTCGCAGAAGACTGCCGTTGGTGTGACCAGTAACACCTGGAATGGTCCCTTCCACCTTGGCTCCAAAGCGGCCTTGCGGGTGAAGTGCTTTACAAGCACCCAGTCGCCAGCATGGAAGCTGTGGATGGCGTGGCCTATTGGTTCAGGCAGCGCCTCTCGTACTCGAGCGTGGATGCTGCGCGCCACGTCGGACAATCCTATGCAAAATCTTAAAAGCATGTCATCCATCACAGGCAATGCAAAGTTGGACATGTCCATCGGAGCTGAGACGGGCAAGATCATAGGCCTTCCCATCAGTATTTTGTGAGGGGAAAGACCCGTGGTGCGACCAGGGGTGGAACGGATGCTCATCAATGCAAGCGGGAGAGCTTCCGGCCACTTCAAACCTGTGTCTCCGCAAAGTTTCGCGAATTTATTCTTCAAAGTCTTATTTGTTCGTTCCACAAGTCCCGCCGACTGTGGATGGTAAACGCAATGGAAGGATTGTTTCACGCCCAACGCCTTCAGGATGCCCGTGATCACCTTCCCCGTGAAATGGCCCCCTTGATCTGACGAGATTATCTGGGGGAGTCCAAACCTACACATGAAATCCCGCACGAGGCGCTTCACTACTGTCGGGGCATCGGACTTGACACATGGGTAAGCCTCAACCCATTTGGTGAAGGTGTCTATGATCACCAACACATAGTGAAATTACATACTTGGTTCCATTTCCGTGAAATTGAACTCAATATTTGCGAACGGCCCGATTGGCGGGGGACGACCCCCGTCATGTGCGTGTTTTGGCGGCGCTCCTCTATTGTGTTGTTGGCAGACCACACGATCGGCACACTTCGGCTACAATCCATGATAAACCCGGTGCCGCCCAAGTATAATTTATCTGTCCCATCACCCCCCTCTGGCACACATGGCCGTTTTGATGTGCCATGCGTGCCAGCCAAGGCAGCAAGGCCTGGGGTGCTATAGGTTTCCTGTCAAGGGTCCACATCTCCCCTGGCCCCGGGCGTGTCGCCCCTTGTTTTATCCAGTCCTCGTGTTCGGCCGTTGTCGCAGCATTTTGTAAATTGATGATATCGTCCTTAGTTGGTGTGGCAGGTGGCCCTTCAGTCGGTATGTCAGCAATCTGTGCGGGTGTCCCCTTTGCTCGTGTCACCATCGGCATGTTGCGTCCTACCTGTTGGTTGGCGGCCTTCCCTGCCGCCTCGTCTGCCCTTGCGTTTCCTCGAGCAACGTCGGTGTCCGCCCTTTGGTGGCCGCGACATTTTATCACCGCGATAGCGTGGGGAAGCAAAATGCTGTGGAGGAGCCCTTTCACTAATGCGCCATTCTTTATCACCGAACCTGCAGATGTGAGGAAACCTCGCATCTTCCAAATTGCTCCTTTGTCATGGACTACTCCGTGTGCGTAAGCCGAATCTGTGTAAATGTTGACGGCAAGACCTTCCGCCAAGGTGCAAGCTCTTGTCAAAGCGCACAGCTCCGCCTGCTGTGCAGAAAATGTAGGTGGAAGACGCCCGCTTTCTACCGTCTCGCTATCGGAGCACACAGCGTACCCGGATAACAGAAAGCCGTCCCATGCACGCCTAGCCGATCCATCGACATAATATGTACAATCGGGGTAGTCTAGGGGATTGTCCTTCAAATCCGATCGCGCCATGGAGACTAGCTGCACAACGTCGGCGCACACATGGGGTTCACCCTCCTCAGGGGTGGGCATCAGTGAGGCTGGGTTGAGTGTCGTGCAACGTTCGATCGTGATGTTGGCCGCGGTGATCAGTGCGGATTCGTACTGCATTAATCTGGTGTTAGACAAATGCTGTGTGTTTCGCTGTCGTAATAGTGAAGTAACGCAATGGGGTACCCGTAGCATTACCGCGTGACCCATTACAATGTCCGCTGTTCTTTCTACTGCATATCTAGCCACTGCTACGGCTTGCAGGCACACCGTAAAACCTTGTTCGACCAGGTCTAACCTTTTACTAAAGTAGGCCACCGGCCGCTCCTTGTCCCCATGGGTCTGTGTCAAGACAGACTGGGGGAAACCTCCCACTGCATGAGTGTAAAGGGTAAATGGTTTCGCATAATCTGGGAGTCCTAATGACGGTGCCGTGACCAACGCCTTCTTTAGACCCTCGAAACATCGTTTCAACTCATCCGTCCATTCCAAGTCTTCCGGGGCGTTTGATTTGGTAGCCTCATACAGAGGTTTAGCTAACAGCGCAAAATCAAGTATCCAAGTGCGGCAGTATCCCGTCATACCTAGAAACCGCAGCATTTGCCGTTGCGTACATGGACGCGGCATCTCCATGATAGCGGTCACTCGTCCAGCATCCAGTTCCCGTTTCCCATGCGAAATGGCGTGACCCAAGTAAGTTACAACCTTCCGCACAAATTGGAGCTTTGGCCTGCCTACTTTGTGGCCCTTGGCCGCCAAGGCCTTTAATAGGGCCATAGAATCCTTTTCGCATGCCTCCTTAGAAGGGGAACAAATCAACAAGTTGTCAATGTACTGCAACAACACTGACCCTCCCTTCAATTCCACATCCGCCAGGTCGCGGTGCAGCGCCCGGGAAAACAGAGTGGGGCTGTCTGAAAACCCCTGGGGTAACACTGTCCAGGTATACTGTCGCCCCCTATGGGTGAAAGCGAACAAATACTGTGATTCGAGTGCAATAGGCACAGAGAAAAATGCAGAACAAAGGTCAATAGCCGTGAAATATGTCGCGTCCGGTGGAATTGACATCATAAGAGCCTCCGCGTTCGGCACTAGCGGATGTATGCCTTGTATCACCTTGTTCACTTCCCTTAGATCCTGTACAAACCTCCATTTATCTTTCATTGGCTTTTTTACTGGCAGGATTGGTGTGTTACATGGGCTGTTAGTTTCCACAATTATTTTCTGCTCCACCAGGGATTGGATTACTGGTGCTATGCCCACGTCGGCCTCGGGTTGTAATTTATATTTTTTCACGTTTGGCAAACGCATTCCCGGTTGCACTGATATCACCAGAGGTTCGGCGTCTCGCATCCGTCCGACCTCGTCGTCCCATCGAGACCACAATTCGGCCGGCACCTCCGCTAGGAGGTCGTCTGACTCACCCGGGTCCGTTAGAACCGCTCGCATGACATAGTTGCCCTTAGGGGGCAACTCTGCCTCTTCGAACACCCCATCCCTCTGTTGTTTCTTAACGTCAATCACGTACCCTTCACCGTTATTGAGCTGTCTCACAGTCCAGTGGCCCCTTTTAAACCAATAACCATGTACGGGAACTTCCTGTAATCGCCCCACCATCCAACCTACACTTTCCGGCAGCCACCCTTTGGCAGTGGTGAGGGTGACATGGGCGGCCGTTCCTGCGGGGTATTGGGTCAACGCACGCTGACCCGCGGATAGGACTACCTCGATACCTATCCCCTCACGGCCGATCCATATCCGTGATAAATGTAGAGGCGTGCGCTTACCCAGCTCTTCCTTAACCTTCTCTCGGTAATCCTCATCCTCGCCCTTTGCATCGTAATAAGCCGTGCAGTGGGGTGGATTATCCTTTAAGTGTTTTATCGAAATTTGGTGCAGTTGTAGCCATTCTCGCACAACTGGACTGTCCAAACACACATAATCTATGACATGTGTCCAAGTAGCCAAAGCCCCTTTGTCCAAGCGCCACCAATACGCGATGGGGCCGGGACGAGACAATGCCATCATCAACAAGTCGCGTTTTGATTCCGCGACGTTTACAAAAACTCCCTGCTCGGTACATGAAATTTGACAACCCAAACGGCAAAGTAAATCCCGTCCCAACAAATTCGTCAGGGCGGTAGTGGTCATTAAGAAAGCATGTTTGGCCTCTAGCGGGCCGCACGTTACTCGCACTTCCTCCGAAATAGGAAGCACTTGGGGTAAGCCCGAAACGCCCATTATTTAAACGTTCCTTTCTGTGGGGCGCAAGGATGGCAGTTGCCCCTCATTAATTGTACTGCGAGTCGTGCCCGTATCGACAAGGAAATGTAATTGTCATCCGTCCACGTCCAGAGTCAAGGTCGGCTCCTCTGCCAGCGTCATGGTCAAGAGAGGACACTCCTTAGGCGACCCGCTAGCGTCCCGTCAATATGCTGCGCGATGGCCCTGGGGCGGAAACCCCTTACGAGCATTGGGGCAATCGCATCTCCAGTGTCCCAATTGCTTGCAATGGAAGCACGGTTCCTGCGGAGGCACAGGTCGTCCCTCTACGACACCCCTTCCGCCCAGCCGACGGTTTGGCGTCCCCCACTGTGACTGGTTTACTTGTTGCCATTGTGGCTGGCCCTTAGGCGGGGCCCAGGTTCCCCTAGTTCCATTCTGTGTCCAATGATTGGGGGGTGGTCCATGGTTTTGGGAAGGGGGTGGTCGTGGGCGCCAATTTTGTGGAGGGGGCCCTTGTATGGTCCAAATTTGAGGGGTTTGGGGAGGAGGGGGAGGAGGTGGGGGTTGCGTCCATTGTGTCGGAATTCGCTGTCTAGCCTTATCCATGTCGAGTTGTCCATTATCATCGACATAACCATCACACCAGTCTTCCCCATCACAAATCCACTCTCCGTTGGGGGAATTACCTCTATAGGTGGGGTATCCGGGGAGTTCTCCTGTCGTTTCCCGAGCGCGGTTGTTTCGAAGCCCCGCCGCCATCCCAAGCTCATAGTTAGCGCGTACATGGCGCGCATTTTCCCTTTTATCTTGGCCAAGTTGGGCCCGTTTCTCCTGGACATACATTTGCAATATTTCCTCCTTAATGTCCTTCTTTTCCTCCAAGGAGGAACCCGGGCATTGTTCCAACCTGTCGCATAAATCATTGGTGGTCATTCCCTTCCAGCCGAAAAGGACGGACTGTACCTGTTTCTTTAATGCTGGCCGGAGCCCCTCTATCAAATATTGGTTTACCAATGGTTGGGGTAGTTCTGCCAGCAGCATCGGACCCAGTCCTCCCCAGCGCGCGATGGCCCTTTCCAACCTTTCCCGGTAATCTCCAATTGATTCTCCTGCCTTTTGTTTTATGGCCCCGATCTTTCCCCAATCCGGACCTCCTGCTGGCAACAGTGCCTGCTCAATGGACTCTAACAACAGGACCTTTAGCTCATCCCATTGCACTTGTGTTATCTGGGCCGGACCCGCCGCCCTGGGATCTACCACCGGCCACTGTGCTCTTTGCTTAGCCTTATCCCATACCTTGGGTGGGAGCACAGAAGTTCCCATATGGGTTATATCTCGAAAGTCACAATCGCCATGCTCGCAGGTGATCCAATTTGCTATGGTCGGTGCTATCTGTCGTGGGTCCTCGATGAGCAAATGTTGAATCCTTTCCCGCATCACCGTTAAGGCGGATTCCTTCCATGGTACCCTTTCTTGAACCCCATGACCTGCTGCATCAACTCCGATAACTTGTAGGGGGCACAGTTTTCCCCCCTCTGTTAATTCCGGGCATCCCTTCAATGGGGGGTATAGACTAGACATTCTGGTGGTTCGGGGGGTCTCGTTCCCACTACGACCTACCAGTGAGGGGCATAACCCTCCCTGTCCAAATGGTGGCGGGAACCCTGCGATGTCGGTCCCGTCATCTATCCCGTTAGCCCCGAGCTGTACAAACAGATTTCCCGAGCTCAGATGGTTCTGGGGGGTAACGACCTTTGTGCCGTGGGGTGACGGCCCCTGGGGGGGGGGGTAGCTGGGGTGCGATGGTGGCAGGGTTGCGGGGAAGAGGTGGCGGGGGCGCGGAAAGGAAAGGTGGCGCCTGAAACCCCGGGGCAGGGCTCAGGTCTAGGGCGGGGGCAGGTAGGTTGGTAACTACCTCCCCTACCGTGGGGCCTGGATCCTCCACGAGAGGCATCAGCCGCGCGTTGGCTTGCCTGTCTATTTCCTTAATCGCTTTATCCTCCAATTTGTTTGCCTGCTTCCTCAGGCCCTTTAGTTTTGATACTTCACCTGCCAGGCTGGCCTGTCTCGACCTTGCCTGTCGCTTCAAAGCCTCTTCCTTCCACCAACTAAAGATTTTCCAATAGTCGGGCGGAAAATGTTTCTTTTCCTGTTCTAACTTATCTAAAGACCCATATAGCGCGTCCAATTTCTCCAGCGCGAAATACCCTTCTTTGGGCCACGGTTCGCCCAGGTCCTTAGTCAGCGCAGCCCATCCCTTCGATGGTCTCGCAGCGGCATAGCCATGCCTTTTGAACATAAAATATGCTGGGGTATTCCTGAGAGGCTCCCCCGTCTTCGCAGGTTTGTTACCCATCCTTTAGAGGATTTAATTTATCGATGTTACCTTGTCCCCGAGAGGTTCGACCGCCAACACGAGTTTCGGCCGTCTAGTCACAACTTTCCTTTTCTGCGCTAACTGTACCTTACGTTCCGGACGTCCCACGCCCTTATAACACTTCTATCCTTACTTACGAAACCAGTCTATTCCCTATCCTCGTGCGCCCTCTTGAGGCACCTTACTCCCATCCCGTAACGTTACCCAACGAATCCATAAAACAGTCAGTTGCTCCAGGACCCAAACGGTCCGTTCTTAAATTTGGTTCTTGGATCAGACTCAAAGCAGGGGACGGAACAAACGGCACCCGAGCAAGAGAGTGGGTTACAATTTGGACTGACCCCCAAACTATAAAGGAAAACAAAAGAAACCCAAAGCTCACCTGACCCGGATCAATTGCCTGCCAGCTGGTCTCTCCACTCACTTGCCTGGGACCGCGTCCCGGACTGCACGGACTGATCCCACCGCTGCCACCAATTGTTGAGATTGAGACTCAAGGACTTGAGACTGAGATGGAACAACTGGTATATTTTATTGGACTCGTCAAACACACAGGCTGCGGAGAGCAGACGTCGAACAGAAGGTCACAGATGATCAACTCTCCAACAAAGGCTCTAAAATAATTCGATTTAAACTTGTTATATATAGGGAATACTAGGGTGTGGTTCTAGCTCACAAAGATAGAGAAAGAATGGGTTCATTGGTCCCCCACCATCAGTCCCATCCTGTTGTTCAGTTCGTAAAAGGAAGTTCATCCAAGGCCACTCATGGGTAAGCTCAGATAAGGAGATGGTCAGCAATATGTGGCAACATGTTTACAACTTTCTGTATAGAGACTTGAGTTGGGAAAGTACAAAGGGAGTGGACACTCGTAAATGTGTCAACCTACAGGATATTGGCAAGGTCTTGTGGGAGGCTGAAAGATAGCAGCTGCAACCAAGGCCACAAAAGGAGGACAAGGGATTATGCCAACACAGGGCAATAGCTCACAAGCACAGGACTCCTTATTAGGGTATAACACATCCTCAATGAACATGAAAGGACTATGAGTATTTAAAAGAATACAGTAATCAGTCAAAACAAAACATATAATTGGTTATGCTTGGTAATTGGTAGAGCAACATAAGAGCACAAAAGGGGGAGGGGAATAACAGCTCCCCACATATATATATATATATATATATATATATATATATATATATATATATATATACATACTAGTGGGGTAACCCATGGGAATTCCACGGGCATGGACGTGTGTGACATTTGGACATCTTTATTTAGTTGCTGCACATTCAGTTTTACAAAATGGTTACTGGCAATTTATCAGATCCACAAATTATGTAATCTACACAATATATTTACTTCTGATAACATGTGAATGCATGTGTGTGCACATGGGAAATACAGTTTGAAATGTGTCATTACATCTCATGTATAATGTGACTTTAAGGGCTCAAATCCTATCCCTCCCCACCCCCATTCCTCCCACATCATGCACACTGCACCAGAGAGTGGGTCAAACACACACGGGAGAGTGGGCCACACACACACATGGGGGAGTGGGTCGCTTTACTCCTCCCCCCTAATTCCTTTTCAACTCCTCCTCACTCCTCCCCTCCTCCCTCAGTCTCCTCTCTTCCTCCCCCAGTCTCCTCTCCCCCTTCCCCAGTTTCCTAAGCCAGTCTCCTCCCCCCCCCCCCGCAGTCTCCTCTCCCCCCCCCCCCTCCTCACTCCGGCAGTTGTTCCAATCGAGCAGATACGGCAAATATTAGAGGTAATTGGACTTTTCTCTTGGAGCAACACAGTGTAAACCGCCCCCTTGTCCTGTTCATTCATTAGTGAAATGTTTCGCAGAACAGTACATGCATGGTGACATCATCGGACTCGCACTGCAATGATGATCTTCAACAATATTATCCAATACTTCGGCCGGATTCATTACAGCTGCTCTTGTATATGTTTGCTGAGCACACATTACCTTCCAATGTCTTTATTGCTCAGCATCCCATGCAAGTCTGTTAACGTTCATTGGCAGTCTTGTTCTGTTCCCTCATTATTTTATTCATTTTGGAGATAGCATTTACAAACGCGAGTGGCGACGCGTAAATGATGCTCTGCCCCTCTTCTCACGTGCAGAGTACCTAATTGCAACTTTTTATTGTGACTACATATAAAGAATGAAACATTCCGACGATATGAAGAATACAGCTCAAATGGAAAAGTCCCTGGGAAAAAAGTTCTATGGGCGGTGTATATGAACATAACATTGCACCTTTTTGTCCCGTGAAAACTAAAGTTACTCTTTTTGTTACAGCATACAAAATTACATTTTTAAATTAAAGATTTCAAATAAACATATTTAAAGTGTACGTGCACATAGCTTATAAAATAAGAACGAAAAAATATCTCGACAATTTCCCGTCTGTGTTTATTTATTTATTTTACATATGTGAATTTTATATTTTACATACATTACATTTTACATATAGCCTGGTGTTGGCTTAGCGGTTAGGGTGCCGGCTTGGGATCCTAGGATCCTGGGTTCAAATCCCGGTCGATCGCTAAAATTAACACCAGGGAGGTTGACTCAGCCTGTCATCCTTCTGAGGTTGGCAAATTTGAGTACCAGCTTGCTGGGATGAATGATCCTGGTGTGTACCCTGGTTTAGAATAGGTACACCGCATCCCTGCACATCGTTAGAGGCGACTAAGGGTTGGCGTCAGGAAGGGCATCCGGCCAAAAAAATAATAATTGCTTCAAATAGGGAACCATGATTGTCATGGGGCCTGCAAGGCTAACCCCCACTCTAGCGGGGAAAATGGACTTAAAACGACCATTCATTCATGTGAATTACATGTCCATGCACACGTGAAATGGAGTTTGTTTATTAATCCTGGATGTGAACACGATGCAGCCTTGAAAACTCGTGCGAAAAGAAAAAAAATGTTCAATAAAGATTTCCCGATTGTATTTCCTTTCGCTATGAAACTTTTGACTTTTGAAAAACCACTTTTCGCACTTGTGTTTGTGTTGAAAAACCACTTTTCGCACTTGTGTTGGTGCAGGAAACCACTTTTGCACTTGTTTTAGTGTGGAAAAAACACTTTTTGCACTTGTGATAGTGTTGAAAAACCACTTTTCGCACTTATGTTAGTGTTGAAAAACCACTTTTCGCACTTGTGTTGGTGCAGTAAACCACTTTTGCACTTGTATTAGTGTGGAAAAACCACTTTTCGCACTTGTGTTAGTGTTGAAAAACCACTTTTCGCACTTGTGTTGGTGCAGTAAACCACTTTTGCACTTGTATTAGTGTGGAAAAACCACTTTTCGCACTTGTGTTAGTGTTGAAAAATCACTTTTCACACTTGTGTTAGTGAAGGAAACCACTTTTCGCACTTGTGTTAGTGTTGAAAAACCACTTTTCACACTTGTGTTAGTGAAGGAAACCACTTTTCGCACTTGTGTTAGTGTTGAAAACCCACTTTTCGCACTTGTGTTAGTGTTGAAAATCCACTTTTCGCACTTGTGTTGGTGCAGGAAACCACTTTTGCACTTGTATTAGTGTGGAAAAACCACTTTTCGCACTTGTGTTAGTGTTGAAAAACCACTTTTCGCACTTGTGTTAGTGTTGAAAAACCACTTTTCGCACTTGTGTTAGTGAAGAAAACCACTTTTCGCACTTGTGTTAGTGTTGAAAACCCACTTTTTGCAATTGTGTTAGTGTTGAAAAACCACTTTTCGCACTGTGTTGGTGCAGGAAACCACTTTTGCACTTGTATTAGTGTGGAAAAACCACTTTTCGCACATGTGTTAGTGTTGAAAAACCACTTTTTGCACTGGTGTTGGTGAAGGAAACCACTTTTCGCACTTGTGTTTGTGTTGAAAACCCACTTTTCGCACTTGTGTTAGTGTTGAAAAACCACTTTTTGCACTGGTGTTGGTGAAGGAAACCACTTTTCGCACTTGTGTTTGTGTTGAAAACCCACTTTTCGCACTTGTGTTAGTGTTGAAAAGCCACTTTTCCCACTTGTGTTGGTGCAGGAAACCACTTTTGCACTTGTATTAGTGTGGAAAAAACACTTTTTGCACTTGTGATAGTGTTGAAAAACCACTTTTCGCACTTGTGTTAGTGTTGAAGAACCACTTTTCGCACTTGTGTTAGTGTTGAAAAACCACTTTTCGCACTTGTGTTAGTGTTGAAAAACCACTTTTCGCACTTGTGTTAGTGTTGAAAAACCACTTTTCGCACTTGTGTTGGTGCAGGAAACCACTTTTGCTCTTGTATTAGTGTGGAAAAACCACTTTTCGCACTTGTGTTAGTGTTGAAAAACCACTTTTCGCACTTGTGTTGGTGCAGGAAACCACTTTTGCACTTGTATTAGTGTGGAAAAACCACTTTTCGCACTTGTGTTAGTGTTGAAAAACCACTTTTCGCACTTGTGTTAGTGTTGAAAAACCACTTTTCGCACTTGTGTTGGTGCAGGAAACCACTTTTGCACTTGTATTAGTGTGGAAAAAACACTTTCTGCACTTGGGATAGTGTTGAAAAACCACTTTTCGCACTTGTGTTAGTGTTGAAAAACCACTTTTCGCACTTGTGTTGGTGCAGTAAACCACTTTTGCACTTGTATTAGTGTGGAAAAAGCACTTTTCGCACTTGTGTTAGTGTTGAAAAACCACTTTTCGCACTTGTGTTAGTGTTGAAAAACCACTTTTCACACTTGTGCTAGTGAAGGAAACCACTTTTCGCACTTGTGTTAGTTTTGAAAACCCACTTTTCGCACTTGTGTTAGTGTTGAAAATCCACTTTTCGCACTTGTGTTGGTGCAGGAAACCACTTTTGCACTTGTATTAGTGTGGAAAAACCACTTTTCGCACTTGTGTTAGTGTTGAAAAACCACTTTTCGCACTTGTGTTAGTGTTGAAAAACCACTTTTCGCACTTGTGTTAGTGAAGGAAACCACTTTTCGCACTTGTGTTAGTGTTGAAGACCCACTTTTTGCACTTGTGTTAGTGTTGAAAATCCACTTTTCGCACTAGTGTTGGTGCAGGAAACCACTTTTGCACTTGTATTAGTGTGGAAAAAACACTTTTTGCACTTGTGATAGTGTTGAAAAACCACTTCTCGCACTTGTGTTAGTGTTGAAAAACCACTTTTCGCACTTGTGTTGGTGCAGGAAACCACTTTTGCACTTGTATTAGTGTGGAAAAACCACTTTTCGCACTTGTGTTAGTGTGGAAAAACCACTTTTTGCACTTGTGTTAGTGTTGAAAAACCACTTTTCGCACTTGTGTTAGTGTTGAAAAACCACTTTTCGCACTTGTGTTGGTGCAGGAAACCACTTTTGCACTTGTATTAGTGTGGAAAAACCACTTTTCGCAGTTGTGTTAGTGTTGAAAAACCACTTTTCGCACTTGTGTTATTGTTGAAAAACCACTTTTCGCACTTGTATTGGTGCAGCAAACCACTTTTGCACTTGTATTAGTGTGGAAAAAACACTTTTTGCACTTGTGATAGTGTTGAAAAACCACTTTTTGCACTTGTGTTAGTGTTGAAAAACCACTTTTCGCACTTGTGTTGGTGCAGGAAACCACTTTTGCACTTGTATTAGGGTGGAAAAAACACTTTTTGCACTTGTGATAATGTTGAAAAACCACATTTCGCACTTGTGTTAGTGTTGAAAAACCACTTTTCGCACTTGTGTTAGTGTTGAAAAACCACTTTTCGCACTTGTGTTGGTGCACGAAACCACTTTTGCACTTGTATTATTGTGGAAAACCACTTTTCGCACTTGTGTTTGTGTTGAAAAACTACTTTTCGCACTTGTGTTAGTGTTGAAAAAGCACTTTTCGCACTTGTGTTAGTGTTGAAAAACTACTTTTCGCACTTGTGTTAGTGTTGAAAAAGCACTTTTCGTACTTGTGTTAGTGTTGAAAAACCACTTTTCGCACTTGTGTTGGTGCAGGAAACCACTTTTGGACTTGTATTAATGTGGAAAAACCACGTTTCGCACTTGTGTTAGTGTTGAAAAACCACTTTTTGCACTTGTGTTAGTGTTGAAAAACCACTTTTCGCACTAGTGTTAGTGTTGAAAAACCACTTTTCGCACTTGTGTTAGTGTTGAAAAACCACTTTTCGTACTTGTGTTGGTGCAGTAAACCACTTTTGCACTTGTATTAGTGTGGAAAAAACACTTTTTGCACTTGTGATAGTGTTGAAAAACCACTTTTCGCACTTGTGTTAGTGTTGAAAAACCACTTTTCGCACTTGTGTTGGTGCAGGAAACCACTTTTGCACTTGTATTAGTGTGGAAAACCACTTTTCGCACTTGTGTTAGTGTTGAAAAACCACTTTTCGCACTTGTGTTAGTGTTGAAAAACCACTTTTCGCACTTGTGTTGGTGCAGGAAATCACTTTTGCACTTGTATTAGTGTGGAAAAAACACTTTTTGCACTTGTGATAGTGTTGAAAAACCACTTTTCGCACTTGTATTAGTGTGGAAAAACCACTTTTTGCACTTGTGTTAGTGTTGAAAAACCACTTTTCGCACTTGTGTTAGTGTTGAAAAACCACTTTTCGCACTTGTGTTGGTGCAGGAAACCACTTTTGCACTTGTATTAGTGTGGAAAAAACACTTTTTGCACTTGTGATAGTGTTGAAAAACCACTTTTCGCACTTGTGTTAGTGTTGAAAAACCACTTTTCGCACTTGTGTTGGTGCAGGAAACCACTTTTGCACTTGTATTAGTGTGGAAAAAACACTTTTTGCACTTGTGATAGTGTTGAAAAACCACTTTTCGCACTTGTGTTAGTGTTGAAAAACCACTTTTCGCACTTGTGTTAGTGTTGAAAAACCACTTTTCACACTTGTGTTAGTGAAGGAAACCACTTTTCGCACTTGTGTTAGTGTTGAAAACCCACTTTTCGCACTTGTGTTAGTGTTGAAAATCCACTTTTCGCACTTGTGTTGGTGCAGGAAACCACTTTTGCACTTGTATTAGTGTGGAAAAACCACTTTTCGCACTTGTGTTAGTGTTGAAAAACCACTTTTCGCACTTGTGTTAGTGTTGAAAAACCACTTTTCGCGCTTGTGTTAGTGAAGGAAACCACTTTTCGCACTTGTGTTAGTGTTGAAAACCTACTTTTCACACTTGTGTTAGTGTTGAAAATCCACTTTTCGCACTTGTGTTGGTGCAGGCAGCCACTTTTGCACTTGTATTCGTGTGGAAAAAACACTTTTTGCACTTGTGATAGTGTTGAAAAACCACTTTTCGCACTTGTGTTAGTGTTGAAAAACCACTTTTTGCACTTGTGTTGGTGCAGGGAACCACTTTTGCACTTGTATTAGTGTGGAAGAAACACTTTTTGCACTTGTGATAGTGTTGAAAAACCACTTTTCGCACCTGTGTTAGTGTTGAAAAACCACTTTTCGCACTTGTGTTGGTGCAGGAAACCACTTTTGCACTTGTATTAGTGTGGAAAAACCACTTTTCGCACTTGTGTTAGTGTTGAAAACCCACTTTTCGCACTTGTGTTAGTGTTGAAAAACCACTTTTCGCACTTGTGTTAGTGAAGGAAACCACTTTTTGCACTTGTGTTAATGTTGAAAACCCACTTTTCGCACTTGTGTTAGTGTTGAAAATCCACTTTTTGCACTTGTGTTGGTGCAGGAAACCACTTTTGCACTTGTATTAGTGTGGAAAAAACACTTTTTGCACTTGTGATGGTGTTGAAAAACCACTTTTCGCACTTGTGTTAGTGGTGAAAAACCACTTTTCGCACTTGTGTTGGTGCAGGAAACCACTTTTGCACTTGTATTAGTGTGGAAAAAACACTTTTTGCACTTGTGAAAGTGTTGAAAAACCACTTTTCGCACTTGTGTTAGTGTTGAAAAACCACTTTTCGCACTTGTGTTGGTGCAGGAAACCACTTTTGCACTTTTATTAGTGTGGAAAAACCACTTTTCGCACTTGTGTTAGTGTTGCAAAACCACTTTTCGCACTTGTGTTAGTGTTGAAAAACCACTTTTCGCACTTGTGTTGGTGCAGGAAACCACTTTTGCACTTGTATTAGTGTGGAAAAAACACTTTTTGCACTTGTGATATTGTTGAAAAAACACTTTTTGCAATTGTGTTAGTGGTGAAAAACCACTTTTCGCAATTATGTTAGTGTTGAAAAACCACTTTTCGCACTGTGTTGGTGCAGGAAACCACTTTTGCACTTGTATTAGTGTGGAAAAACCACTTTTCGCACTTGTGTTGGTGTTGAAAGACCACTTTTTGCAATTATGTTAGTGTTGAAAAACCACTTTTCGCACTGTGTTGGTGCAGGAAACCACTTTTGCACTTGTATTAGTGTGGAAAAACCACTTTTCGCACTTGTGTTAGTGTTGAAAAACCACTTTTTGCACTGGTGTTGGTGAAGGAAACCACTTTTCGCACTTGTGTTTGTGTTGAAAACCCACTTTTCGCACTTGTGTTATTGTTGAAAAGCCACTTTTCCCACTTGTGTTGGTGCAGGAAACCACTTTTGCACTTGCATTAGTGTGGAAAAAACACTTTTTGCACTTGTGATAGTGTTGAAAAACCACTTTTCGCACTTGTGTTAGTGTTGAAGAACAACTTTTCGCACTTGTGTTAGTGTTGAAAAACCACTTTTTGCACTTGTGTTAGTGTTGAAAAACCACTTTTCGCACTTGTGTTAGTGTTGAAAAACCACTTTTCGCACTTGTGTTGGTGCAGGAAACCACTTTTGCTCTTGTATTAGTGTGGAAAAACCACTTTTCGCACTTGTGTTAGTGTTGAAAAACCACTTTTCGCACTTGTGTTGGTGCAGGAAACCACTTTTGCACTTGTATTAGTGTGGAAAAACCACTTTTCGCACTTGTGTTAGTGTTGAAAAACCACTTTTCGCACTTGTGTTAGTGTTGAAAAACCACTTTTCGCACTTGTGTTGGTGCAGGAAACCACTTTTGCACTTGTATTAGTGTGGAAAAAACACTTTTTGCACTTGTGATAGTGTTGAAAAACCACTTTTCGCACTTGTGTTAGTGTTGAAAAACCACTTTTCACACTTGTGTTGGTGCAGTAAACCACTTTTGCACTTGTATTAGTGTGGAAAAACCACTTTTCGCACTTGTGTTAGTGTTGAAAAACCACTTTTCGCACTTGTGTTAGTGTTGAAAAACCACTTTTCACACTTGTGTTAGTGAAGGAAACCACTTTTCGCACTTGTGTTAGTGTTGAAAACCCACTTTTCGCACTTGTGTTAGTGTTGAAAATCCACTTTTTGCACTTGTGTTGGTGCAGGAAACCACTTTTGCACTTGTATTAGTGTGGAAAAACCACTTTTCGCACTTGTGTTAGTGTTGAAAAAACACTTTTCGCACTTGTGTTAGTGTTGAAAAACCACTTTTCGCACTTGTGTTAGTGAAGGAAACCACTTTTCGCACTTGTGTTAGTGTTGAAAACCCACTTTTTGCACTTGTGTTAGTGTTGAAAATCCACTTTTCGCACTTGTGTTGGTGCAGGAAACCACTTTTGCACTTGTATTAGTGTGGAAAAAACACTTTTTGCACTTGTGATAGTGTTGAAAAACCACTTTTCGCACTTGTGTTAGTGTTGAAAAACCACTTTTCGCACTTGTGTTGGTGCAGGAAACCACTTTTGCACTTGTATTAGTGTTGAAAAACCACTTTTTGCACTGGTGTTGGTGAAGGAAACCACTTTTCGCACTTGTGTTTGTGTTGAAAACCCACTTTTCGCACTTGTGTTAGTGTTGAAAAGCCACTTTTCCCACTTGTGTTGGTGCAGGAAACCACTTTTGCACTTGTATTAGTGTGGAAAAAACACTTTTTGCACTTGTGATAGTGTTGAAAAACCACTTTTCGCACTTGTGTTAGTGTTGAAGAACCACTTTTCGCACTTGTGTTAGTGTTGAAAAACCACTTTTCGCACTTGTGTTAGTGTTGAAAAACCACTTTTTGCACTTGTGTTAGTGTTGAAAAACCACTTTTCGCACTTGTGTTGGTGCAGGAAACCACTTTTGCTCTTGTATTAGTGTGGAAAAACCACTTTTCGCACTTGTGTTAGTGTTGAAAAACCACTTTTCACACTTGTGTTGGTGCAGGAAACCACTTTTGCACTTGTATTAGTGTGGAAAAACCACTTTTCGCACTTGTGTTAGTGTTGAAAAACCACTTTTCGCACTTGTGTTAGTGTTGAAAAACCACTTTTCGCACTTGTGTTGGTGCAGGAAACCACTTTTGCACTTGTATTAGTGTGGAAAAAACACTTTCTGCACTTGGGATAGTGTTGAAAAACCACTTTTCGCACTTGTGTTAGTGTTGAAAAACCACTTTTCGCACTTGTGTTGGTGCAGTAAACCACTTTTGCACTTGTATTAGTGTGGAAAAAACCACTTTTCGCACTTGTGTTAGTGTTGAAAAACCACTTTTCGCACTTGTGTTAGTGTTGAAAAACCACTTTTCACACTTGTGCTAGTGAAGGAAACCACTTTTCGCACTTGTGTTAGTGTTGAAAACCCCACTTTTCGCACTTGTGTTAGTGTTGAAAATCCACTTTTCGCACTTGTGTTGGTGCAGGAAACCACTTTTGCACTTGTATTAGTGTGGAAAAACCACTTTTCGCACTTGTGTTAGTGTTGAAAAACCACTTTTCGCACTTGTGTTAGTGTTGAAAAACCACTTTTCGCACTTGTGTTAGTGAAGGAAACCACTTTTCGCACTTGTATTAGTGTGGAAAAACCACTTTTTGCACTTGTGTTAGTGTTGAAAAACCACTTTTCACACTTGTGTTAGTGTTGAAAAACCACTTTTCGCACTTGTGTTGGTGCAGGAAACCACTTTTGCACTTGTATTAGTGTGGAAAAACCACTTTTCGTAGTTGTGTTAGTGTTGAAGACCCACTTTTTGCACTTGTGTTAGTGTTGAAAATCCACTTTTCGCACTTGTGTTAGTGTGGAAAAACCACTTTTCGCACTTGTGTTAGTGTTGAAAAACCACTTTTCGCACTTGTGTTGGTGCAGTAAACCACTTTTGCACTTGTATTAGTGTGGAAAAACCACTTTTCGCACTTGTGTTAGTGTTGAAAAATCACTTTTCACACTTGTGTTAGTGAAGGAAACCACTTTTCGCACTTGTGTTAGTGTTGAAAAACCACTTTTCACACTTGTGTTAGTGAAGGAAACCACTTTTCGCACTTGTGTTAGTGTTGAAAACCCACTTTTCGCACTTGTGTTAGTGTTGAAAATCCACTTTTCGCACTTGTGTTGGTGCAGGAAACCACTTTTGCACTTGTATTAGTGTGGAAAAACCACTTTTCGCACTTGTGTTAGTGTTGAAAAACCACTTTTCGCACTTGTGTTAGTGTTGAAAAACCACTTTTCGCACTTGTGTTAGTGAAGAAAACCACTTTTCGCACTTGTGTTAGTGTTGAAAACCCACTTTTTGCAATTGTGTTAGTGTTGAAAAACCACTTTTCGCACTGTGTTGGTGCAGGAAACCACTTTTGCACTTGTATTAGTGTGGAAAAACCACTTTTCGCACATGTGTTAGTGTTGAAAAACCACTTTTTGCACTGGTGTTGGTGAAGGAAACCACTTTTCGCACTTGTGTTTGTGTTGAAAACCCACTTTTCGCACTTGTGTTAGTGTTGAAAAACCACTTTTTGCACTGGTGTTGGTGAAGGAAACCACTTTTCGCACTTGTGTTTGTGTTGAAAACCCACTTTTCGCACTTGTGTTAGTGTTGAAAAGCCACTTTTCCCACTTGTGTTGGTGCAGGAAACCACTTTTGCACTTGTATTAGTGTGGAAAAAACACTTTTTGCACTTGTGATAGTGTTGAAAAACCACTTTTCGCACTTGTGTTAGTGTTGAAGAACCACTTTTCGCACTTGTGTTAGTGTTGAAAAACCACTTTTCGCACTTGTGTTAGTGTTGAAAAACCACTTTTCGCACTTGTGTTAGTGTTGAAAAACCACTTTTCGCACTTGTGTTGGTGCAGGAAACCACTTTTGCTCTTGTATTAGTGTGGAAAAACCACTTTTCGCACTTGTGTTAGTGTTGAAAAACCACTTTTCGCACTTGTGTTGGTGCAGGAAACCACTTTTGCACTTGTATTAGTGTGGAAAAACCACTTTTCGCACTTGTGTTAGTGTTGAAAAACCACTTTTCGCACTTGTGTTAGTGTTGAAAAACCACTTTTCGCACTTGTGTTGGTGCAGGAAACCACTTTTGCACTTGTATTAGTGTGGAAAAAACACTTTCTGCACTTGGGATAGTGTTGAAAAACCACTTTTCGCACTTGTGTTAGTGTTGAAAATCCACTTTTCGCACTTGTGTTGGTGCAGTAAACCACTTTTGCACTTGTATTAGTGTGGAAAAACCACTTTTCGCACTTGTGTTAGTGTTGAAAAACCACTTTTCGCACTTGTGTTAGTGTTGAAAAACCACTTTTCACACTTGTGCTAGTGAAGGAAACCACTTTTCGCACTTGTGTTAGTTTTGAAAACCCACTTTTCGCACTTGTGTTAGTGTTGAAAATCCACTTTTCGCACTTGTGTTGGTGCAGGAAACCACTTTTGCACTTGTATTAGTGTGGAAAAACCACTTTTCGCACTTGTGTTAGTGTTGAAAAACCACTTTTCGCACTTGTGTTAGTGTTGAAAAACCACTTTTCGCACTTGTGTTAGTGAAGGAAACCACTTTTCGCACTTGTGTTAGTGTTGAAGACCCACTTTTTGCACTTGTGTTAGTGTTGAAAATCCACTTTTCGCACTAGTGTTGGTGCAGGAAACCACTTTTGCACTTGTATTAGTGTGGAAAAAACACTTTTTGCACT